>NC_090820.1:37032839-37338408 GCF_000390325.3 Nicotiana tomentosiformis | reverse complement strand
TGACTTCGGTCAACATTTTGAGAAAAACGACCCCGGAATAGAATTTTGATGATTCCAACAGCTCTGTATGGTGATTTTGGACTTAGGAGCGTGTTCGGAAGTTTATTTGGAAGCCCGTAGTTAAATTAGGCATGAAATGGCTAAAAACAAGAATTTAAGTTTGGAAGATTGACCGATGAGTTGACTTTTTGATACCGGAGTCGGAATCCAGTTTCAAAAATTTTTATAACTCAGTTATGTAATTTATGACTTGTATGTAAAATTTGAGGTCAATCGGAGTTGATTTGATAGGTTCCGACATTGAATGTAGAAGTTAAAAACTCTTGGTTTCATTAAGCTTGAATTGGGGTATGATTCATGGTTTTAGCGTTGTTTGATGTGATTTAGAGGTTCGATTAAGTTCGTATGATATTTTAGGACTTGTTGGTATATTTGGTTGAGGTCTCGAGAGCCTCGGGTGAGTTTCAGATGGTTAACGGATCAAAAATTTGAGTTAAAAAGCTGCTGCAATTTTTCCTCTTCTGTTGGACATTCTGGGCTGGGATCGAGCCTAGATATCGAGCCAGATATCGAGCCCAGGTATCGAGCCCAGGTTTGACGAGGCACAGGTTCGAGCTTGTGTATCGAAGCCATGATCGAAGGTCCAACTCGAGCGCCATGATCGAAGGTCCAACTCGAGGGCCATGATCGAAGGTCCAACTCGAGGGCCATGATCGAAGGTCCAACTCGAGGGCCATGATCGAAGGCAAGACTCGAGGGGCAGGATCGAGACCCAAGATCGAGGGTCACAATCGAAGGCTCAAGCTCGATGCCATGATTGAGGCTATGATCGAAGTCCCAGCCTCGATGCCTTGATCGAGGCCATGACCGAGGTCCAGGCTCGAGCCTGTGATTGAAGCCGCGATCGAGGTCCAGTTCGAGGACTAGTTCCGAAGGCTGCTGGGCAGTTTTATAAAAAGAGGGTATTCGTGCCATTTGCCATTTTTAACGAACTTGAGCTTGAGCGGAGACGACTTTTGGCAGATTTTCAAGGGAAAAATATTGGGGTAAGTGATTCTAACTCGGATTTGGTCTACATATACAAGTATATCATTGTTTTCACAATTTAATTAGTGTTTTGAGATTGAAATTTGAAAAAGTTTAGAAATCTCATAGAAACGAAATTTTGAGATTTCGGTATCGATTCGGAGTCGGATTTGAGTGAAACTGGTATGGTTGGACTCGTAATTGAATGGGTTGTCGGATTTCATAACTTTTGCCGGATTCCGAGATGTGGGCCCCGCGGGCAAATTTTTAATTAATTTCAGGATTTTTTCTTTAAAATGTAGTATTTTCTTATAGAATTGATTTCTACAATATTTAGTGATTGTATCGAATTATTTTGGCTAGATTCGAGCCAGACGGAGTTGGATAATCGTGAAAAAGGCAAAATTGTGGATTAAATTGGAGCAAGACGAGGTAAGTCTCTTGTCTAATCTTTTGAGGGGAAATTACCTCATAGGTGATTAAAATTAAATAAGTTTTGCTAATTGTGGGGGGCTACGTACGCACGCGGTGACGAGAGTCCGTGCGTAGCTACTATTAATGCTAAAGTCCGGGTAGTTTAGGACTCAAAACATGCCTTACTTGTGGAAATTGTATTCTTTGATTTATTTATATTAATTGATATCTATATGAATATATTGTGAATTGTTAGATAAATATATTAAAGGATGAAAATCTCATAGGCTTGATTGTTTGTTAAAATCAATTAATTGTTAAAAGAAATTATTCTTTTCCCGAATTTACCTTATAATAAATATACTCTCCTTCCGGAGGCACATAAGAAAATGCCCTCCTTTCTTGTGGAGCGGGCCGAACGCTTCGGCAGGATAGATGCATCTATGGATCGCGCCGCACGTCCCTCGGCAGTGTACACGACACTCTGGATTGGGCCGTACGTCCTCGGCAGAAATCGTGCTTAATAATAATAATTACACGATACTTTAATAATTTATTTCAGCTTGTGAAGCTAATTAATAAATTGAAAAATCCTTGGAATTTAATGAATTATTATTCTTGCTTGTTTAGGAATTAATTGTTACTCCTGTAAATGAGATTTAATTGATAAATTGGAATTTATTTGAATTGAAGGAATTTAATTAATATATTGAGAATTGTTACATTTGAAGGAATTTGATTATTTCCGCTGATTAAATAAATTATTGTAAATTCTGTAAATCATGCTGATTTAAATATCCTAGTTTTATTTCAATTGTTATTGACCCATAGTGAGTGTCAAGGTCGGCCATCTCGTCTCTACCACTTCGGGATTAGGCTTGATACTTACTGGGTACACGTTGTTTACGTACTCATACTACACTTGCTGCACTTTTTGTGCAGGATCTGAGACATGTACTAGTGGAGGACCTATCATCATATACCCACACCATCCCGAGGCATAGTGGTGAGCTGCCTTTCTGAGCCGTTCTGCAGCTACCAGTGTCTCTTCTGATATTTATATTATGTCTATTTCATTTCAGACAGTATTTGGAGTTTTGTATAATCTACTAAATGCTCATGCACTTGTGACGCCGGGTCTTGGCACACACATTGGTAGAAATTTGTATTTTATTATTTTCTTGGAATAAAAGTTTAACCAATGTATGTTTGACTTATTAGTTGGCTTGCCTAGCTGTAGTGTTGGGCGCCATCACGACCTATAGGTGAAATTGGGTCGTGACAACATGGTATCAGAGCACTAGGTTCACGTAGGTCTCACAAGTTATGAGCAGACCTAATAGAGTCTTGCGGATCGGTACGGATACGTCTGTACTTATCTTCGAGAGGCTATATGGTGTTAGGAAACTACCTTTCTTCATATTCCATCGTGCAATTGATGTAGTACTAAATATCCTTCTCTTATTCTCTCACAGATAGTGAGAATATGCTCTAATGAGATTCCATACCAGGGAAGAGCTACTCCCTCAGTTGCTAGAGGCCGAGGGAGGGCTCCAGGCTGTGGTAGAGGGCGAGGACGTCCCAGGACTATTCCAGTTATGCCACCAGTGAATCCAGCAGAAAATCCCATTATTGAGGAGCAGGGTGAAGTGTGTGTGGTAGAGCCAGTTCCGGTGGACTTCACATCTGCACCGGAATTTCAGGATGTCATGGGTCGTATGTTGTGATTCATGGACAATATGACTCAGGCCGGTTTATTTTCGGCAGACCCAGCCACATCTCAGGCGGGCGGGGGAGCACAGACCCCTACCGCGCAGGCTCATGGACAGGCAGCTGCTGTATATCAGACTCAGGGTGCACTACCCGTGGGTGGATTCCAGCCAGTGGCAGCAGCTACACCTGAGCCCAGGCCAGCTGTAGCCGCCGATCCTCGGAAACTATTGGACAGATGGACTAGACTACATCCTCCTGTCTTAGGGGGTAAGCGACATGAGGATCCACAGGATTTCATTGATCGTTGCAAGGATAGACTGTACAACATGAGGATATTGGAATCCCATGGGGTTGATTTCGCTACTTTTCAGCTAGAGGGTAGAGCCCGTAGATGGTGGCAGTCTTATGCTCTTGGCAGACCAGCAGATTCTCCTCCCATGACTTGGGACAGGTTCACCCGTATCTTCTTGGACATGTATATTCCACCCTCCCAGAGGGAAGAGTTACGGTTTCAGTTTGAGCAGCTCCAGCAGGGTCAGATGTCAGTGACTGATTATGAGGCGAGGTTTTCTGAATTATCTCGCCATGCACTAATGATACTCCCTACTGAGGCGGAGAGGGTGCGAAGGTTTGTAGCCGGTTTACATACTGGTATTCAGTCCACTATGGCTCGAGAGGTTGAGATGGGTACTTCTTATGAGCGAGTTGTGGAGATAGCCCGGAGGATTGAGGGTGTACGTCAGCGGAGCCGAGAGCAGATTATGAGAGATAAACGGTTCAGGTACTCTGGAGAGTTCAGAGGTGCTCCGTCCGGGGGCAGAGGTTAGTTCGTGAGGGGACAGTCCAGCACCACCACCTCCTCGAGGTGCTCTAGTGCGACCTTATCTCAGTGCTATCCCAGAGAGTTCTTATCGCCCACCAGCTATTCATGGTTCTTTTCGTGGGTATTCCGGTCCCCAGGGCCAGACACTTAGTCAGCAGTCCATCGCACCGAAGAGTTGTTACGAGTGCGGGGATCCCAGTCACATGCGGAGGTTTTGCCCTAGGCTTCGAGGTAGACCAGTACAGCAGGGTCAGCAGCCTATGCTTACCGGACCAGTTGCTCCACCAGTAGTCCGACCACCCAGAGGTGGAGGACAGGTGGGTAGGGGCCATCCTAGAGGTGGAGGTCAGCCAGGCGGAGGCCAGACAGTTGGCGCTCCAGCTCGGTTCTATGCTTTTCCGGCTAGACCAGATGCAGAGGTCTCAGATGCCGTGATTACATGTATTATTTCTATTTGTGGCAAAGATGCCTCAGTATTATTTGATCTAGGATCTACGTATTCATATGTGTCATCTCTATTTGCTCCATTCTTGGGTATTTCTCGTGAGTCCTTGAGTACTCCTGTTTATGTGTCCACTCTTATGGGCGATTCTATTGTCATGAACCGGATCTACCGGTCCTGTATTATTATATTATGTGGTTATGAAACTAGAGCAGATATCCTATTGCTTGAGATGACCGATTTTAAAATTATTCTGGGTATGGACTGGTTGTCTCCATATCATGCTATTCTAGATTGTCATGCCAAGACTATTACCTTGGCTATTCCAGCATTGCCTAAGCTGGAGTGGAAGGGTTCGCATGTTAGTTCATTTAATCGAGTTATTTCTTTTATAAAGGCTCAGCACATGGTTGAGAAGGGTTGTTTGGCTTATCTAGCCTATGTTCGGGATACTACTGCAGAGACTCCGGCTATTGATTCAGTGCCTATAGTTCAGGAGTTCCCCGATGTATTTCCGTCAGATCTTCCAGGTATGCCACCTGATCGTGATATTGATTTCTGTATTGACTTGGCTTCAGATACCTATCCTATATCTATCCCACCGTATCGCGTGGCTCCGAAAGAATTGAAAAAATTGAAGGAACAGTTTGAAGAGTTATTAGCCAAAGGGTTTGTCAGACCGAGTGTATCGCCTTGGGGTGCACCAGTATTATTTGTGAAAAAGAAGGATGGAACAATGCGGATGTGTATTGATTATCGCCAATTGAACAAAGTCACTATTAAGAACAAGTACCCGTTGCCACGTATTGATGATCTATTTGACCAGTTGCAGGGTGCTAGGGTATTCTCTAAGATCGACTTGAGGTCGGGGTACCATCAGTTGAAGATTCGGGATTCAGATGTTTCGAAGACTGCTTTCCGTACTACATATGGTTATTATGAGTTTCTGGTGATGTCCTTCGGCTTAACTAATGCCCCGGCAGCGTTTATAGATCTGATGAACAGAGTATTCATGCCATATATTGATTCGTTTGTCATTGTCTTCATTGATGACATCTTGATCTACTCACTAGTAAGGAGGAGCATGAGCAGCATATGAGAGTATTGCTTTAAACATTGCGGGAACAAAAGCTATATGCTAAGTTCTCTAAATGTGAGTTTTGGCTAGAGTCTGTAGCATTTTTGGGACATATCGTATCGGGCGAAGGTATTAAAGTTGATCCCAAAAAGATTGAGGCAGTTTAGAATTGGTATCGTCCTACTTCGGCGATGGAGATCAGGAGTTTTCTGGGTTTGGCAGGTTATTATCGTCGGTTCGTGGAAGGTTTTTCATCTATTGCAGCACCTTTGACCAAATTAACCCAGAAGGGTGCTCCATTCCGATGGTCCGATAATTGTGAGGTGAGCTTTCAGAAGCTCAAGACATCATTGACTACAGCACCAGTGTTAGTGTTGCCTTCCGGTTCGGGGATATATACAATGTATTGCAATGCTTTGCGCGTTGGCTTGGGTTGTGTATTGATGCAGGAAGGGCAAGTTATTGCATATGCTTCACGTCAGCTGAAGCCTCACGAAAAGAATTATCCAGTACATGATTTGGAGTTAGCTGCGATTGTTCACGCTCTTAAGATTTGGAGGCATTATCTTTATGGGATGTCTTGTGAAGTTTACACTGATCATCGCAGTTTGCAGCATTTGTTCAAGCAGAGGGACCTAAATTTGAGACAGCGCAGATGGCTGGAGTTACTAAAAGATTATGATATTACTATCCTGTATTATCCGGGCAACGCAAATGTGGTTGCAGATGCCTTGAGCAGAAAGGCGGAGAGTATGGGTAGTTTGGCTTTCATTTCAGCAGAGGAAAGGCCATTAGCCTCAGATATTCAGTCCTTGGCTAACAGACTTGTGAGGCTGGATATTTCAGAGCCCAGCCGAGTTCTTGCATGTGTTGTGGCCCAATCTTCACTATTTGAGCAGATCAAGGCTCGCCAGTATGATGACCCACACCTGGTGGTTCTTCGTGAAACGGTACTACGAGGTAGTGCCAAGGAAGTCACTATTGGTGCAGATGGTGTTCTACGACTCCAGGATCGTCTGTGTGTTCCTAATGTGGATGAACTGAGGAAAATGATCCTGGAGGAGGCACACAGTTCTCGATATTCTATTCATCCAGGTGCTACTAAGATGTATCGTGACTTGAGGCAGCATTATTGGTGTCGACGAATGAAAAAGGATATAGTTGAGTATGTAGCTCGGTGTCTAAATTGCCAGCAAGTTAACTATGAGCACCAGAGGCCAGGTGGCCTATTTCAGCAGATGACCATACCAAAGTGGAAATGTGAACGAATTACTATGGATTTTGTAGTTGGGTTTCCGCGGACCTTGAGGATGTTTGATGCAGTTTGGGTGATTGTTGACAGGTTGACTAAGTCGGCACATTTTATTCCTGTTGTGACTACGTATACTTCAGAGAGGTTGGCCCAGATTTATATTCAGGAGATAGTTCGGTTGCACGGTGTGCCAATTTCCATCATATCAGATAGAGGTCCTCAGTTTACTTCACATTTCTGGAGAGCAGTACAAAGTGAGTTGGGGACCCGTGTAGAGCTCAGCACACCCTTTCATCCGCAGACCGATGGACAGTCAGAGAGGACAATTCAGATTTTGGAGGATATGCTCAGGGCATGTGTGATCGACTTTGGAGGTCAGTGGGATCGTTTCCTGCCTTTGGCCGAGTTTGCTTATAATAACAGTTACCAATCCAGCATCGAGATGGCTCCATTTGAGGCTTTATATGGTCGGCAATGTCGTTCACCTATCGGATGGTTTGAGCCAGGTGAGGCTAAGTTATATGGTACTGATTTGGTAAGGGATGCCTTGGAAAAGGTAAAGTTGATTCAGGAGCGACTTCGTACAGCACAGTCCAGATAAAAGAGTTACGCGGATCAGAAAGCGCGTGATATATCATTTATGGTAGGTGAAAAAGTTCTCTTGAAGGTTTCGCCGATGAAGGGAATTTTGAGATTCGGGAAGAAGGGCAAGTTGAGCCCAAGGTTTATAGGCCCATTTGAGGTGTTGAAACGAGATGGGGAGGTTGCTTATGAGCTTGCATTGTCTCCCAGCCTATCGGGAGTTCATCCAATTTTTCACGTATCTATGCTACAGAAGTATCATGCCGACCTATCACATGTGTTAGACTACAGTACAGTTCAGCTAGATAATAGCTTGGGTTATGAAGAGGAGCCAATTGCCATTGTTGATAAATAGGTTCGCCACTTGAGGTCCAAGAGGATTTCTGCAGTAAAAGTCCAGTGGAGGGGCCAACCAGTCGAGGAAGCGACTTGGGAGGCTGAGGAAGACATGCGGAGCAGATATTCACACTTATTCAGCACTCCAGGTACAATTCTAAACTCGTTCGAGGACGAACGTTTGTTTAAGAGGTGGAGAATGTAATGACACAACCGGTCATTTTAATTTTTAGAACCCCGTTCCCTAAAATAAAACTTTCTGTAGGTGCTTGTAATTATTTATGACTAGCGGGAATGGTTGGTTCGGGATTTGGAAGGGTTTGGGGTGAAACCGGAATATTTGGTTCCTTAAGTTGGCCTTAAAGTGCTAAGTGTGACTTCGGTCAATATTTTGAGAAAAATGACCCCGGAATAGAATTTTGATGATTCCAACAGCTCTGTATGGTGATTTTGGACTTAGGAGCGTGTTCGGAAATTTATTTGGAAGTCCGTAGTTAAATTGGGCATGAAATGGCTAAAAACAAGAATTTAAGTTTGGAAGTTTGACCGATGAGTTGATTTTTGATACCGGAGTCAGAATCCAGTTCCGAAAATTTTCATAGCTCCGTTATATAATTTATAACTTGTGTGTAAAATTTGAAGTCAATCGGAGTTGATTTGGTAGGTTCCGACATTGAATGTAGAAGTTGAAAACTCTTAGTTTCATTAAGCTTGAATTGGGGTATGATTCATAGTTTTAGCGTTGTTTGATGTGATTTAGAGATTCGACTAAGTTCGTATGATATTTTAGGACTTGTTGGTATATTTGGTTGAGGTCCTGAGGGCCTCGGGTGAGTTTCGGATCGTTAACGGATCAAAAATTTGAGTTAAAAAGCTGCTGCAATTTTTCCTCTTTTGTTGGACATTCTGGGCTGTGATCGAGCCCAGATATCGAGCCCAGGTATCAAGCCCAGGTTTGAAGAGGCATAGGTTCGAGCTTGTGTATCGAAGCCATGATCGAAGGTCCAACTCGGGGGCCATGATCGAAGGTCCAACTCAAGGACCATGATCGAAGGTCCAGCTCGAGGGCCATGATCGAAGGCAAGGCTCAAGGGCCAGGATCGAGACCCAAAATCGAGGGTCACAATCGAAGGCTCAAGCTCGATGCCATGATTGAGGCTATGATCGAAGGCCTAGCCTCGATGCCCTGATCGAGGCCATGACCGAGGTCCAGGCTCGAGCCTGTGATCGAAGTCGCGATCGAGGTCCAGTTCGAGGACTAGTTCCGAAGGCTGCTGGGCAGTTTTATAAAAAGAGGGCATTCGTCCCATTTGCCATTTTTAACGAACTTGAACTTGAGCAGAGACGACTTTTGGCAGATTTTCAAGGGAAAAATATTGGGGTAAGTGATTCTAACTCGGATTTGGTCTACATATATAAGTATATCATTGTTTTCACAATTTAATTAGTGTTTTGAGATTGAAATTTGAAAAAGTTTAGAAATCTCATAGAAACGAAATTTGAGATTTCGGTATCGATTCAGAGTCAGATTTGAGTGAAACTGGTATGGTTGGACTCGTAATTGAATGGGTTGTCGGATTTTATAACTTTCGTCGGATTCCGAGATGTGGCCCCCGCGGGCAAATTTTTAATTAATTTCAGGAATTTTTCTTTAAAATGTAGTATTTTCTTATAGAATTAATTTCTACAATATTTAGTGATTGTATCGAATTATTTTGGCTAGATTCGAGTCAGACGGAGTTGGATAATCGTGGAAAAGGCAAAATTGTGGATTAAATTGGAGCAAGACGAGGTAAGGTTCTTGTCTAATCTTGTGAGGGGAAATTACCTCATAGGTGATTAAAATTAAATAATTTTTGTTAATTGTGGGGGGCTACGTACGCACGCGGTGACGAGAGTCCGTGCGTAGCTACTATTAATGCTAAAGTCCGGGTAGTTTAGGACTCAAAGCATGCCTTACTTGTGAAAATTGTATTCTTTGATTTATTTATATTAATTGATATCTATATGAATATATTGTGAATTGTTAGATAAATATATTAAAGGATGGAAATCTCATAGGCTTGATTGTTTGTTTAAATCAATTAATTATTAAAAAAAATTGTTCTCTTCCCGAATTTACCTTATAATAAATATACTCTCCTTCCGGAGGCACATAAGAAAATGTCCTCCTTTCTTGTGGAGCGGGCCGAACGCCTCGGCAGGATAGATGCATCTATGGATCGCACCGCACGTCCCTCGGCAGTGTACACGACACTCTGGATTGGGCCGTACGTGCTCGGCAGAAATCGTGCTTAATAATAATAATTACACGATACTTTAATAATTTATTTTAGCTTGTGAAGCTAATTAATAAATTGGAAAATCCTTGGAATTTAATGAATTATTATTCTTGCTTGTTTAGGAATTAATTGTTACTCCTGTAAATGAGATTTAATTGATAAATTGGAATTTATTTGAATTGAAGGAATTTAATTAATATATTGAGAATTGTTACATTTGAAGGAATTTGATTATTTTTGCTGATTAAATAAATTATTGTAAATTCTGTAAATCATGCTGATTTAAATATCCTAGTTTTATTTCAATTGTTATTGACCCATAGTGAGTGTCAAGGTCGGCCATCTCGTCTCTACCACTTCGGGATTAGGCTTGATACTTACTGGGTACACGTTGTTTACGTACTCATACTACACTTGCTGCACTTTTTGTGCAGGATCTGAGACATGTACTGGTGGAGGACCTATCATCACATACCCACACCATCCCGAGGCATAGTGGTGAGCTGCCTTTCTGAGCCGTTCTGCAGCTACCAGTGTCTCTTCTGATATTTATATTATGTCTATTTCATTTCAGACAGTATTTGGAGTTTTGTATAATCTACTAGATGCTCATGCACTTGTGATGCCGGGTCTTGGCACACACATTGGTAGAAATTTGTATTTTATTATTTTTTTGGAATAAAAGTTTAACCAATATATGTTTGACTTATTAGTTGGCTTGCCTAGCTGTAGTGTTGGGCGCCATCACGACCTATAGGTGAAATTGGGTCGTGACAATAGAAGTTCTAGATTAAATGCATTTAAGAAAAAATGTGTAAAATATGGACTAAAACCAAGACTCATGCCTGAAGAAATAGTTACTAGGTGGAATTATACTTATTTATTCTTAAGATGTTTTTATAAATATAAAATGTCTATAACTGAAGTTTCTAATTCTCATTGTACCGATTCCAACCGTTTGTTAACATCTAGAACTTAGGATGTCATCGAAAATGTTGTAAAAATTTTATGTGGCTACACTTGAGTTTTCTGGAGCTTATTATCCTACTATTGCAAACGATTTAGTTCATATTGCTGAAATTTCTCATTTACTCCATAATTTGAAGAAGAAAGAAGGATATACTTCTGTTGTTGAATCTATGCTAGATAAATTTAAGAAATATTTCTACCCAATTTCCCCTATTTACCTAATTGGTGCTATTTTAAACCTTCTATCAAAATGGCCACTTGTCGCCAATTAATCATTGCTTTAAATGTTTATATGGATATTGGACCAACTAAAACCCCTGATATTGAAACTTGTATTTCTGATCTACACAAACATTTACAAACTTTATATAATTATTATGCTAACACTTTGATGCTTCTGCTTTTGTAGATGCAAATATTCCTTCAAGTTCAGTTTCAACATCCGGGACCGGTGCTTTGGAGGATAATGGTGGTGTTGAAGATTATTTAATTTGGTCTACACTAGGAGAGCATCAACAAAGCAGTAGCAGGAATATTGATGAACTCCAATTCTACTTGCAAAAGTCACCAGAGACCCGTACAAAGGAATTTCTACCGCTGGGTTGGTGAAGGAGCAACTCAAATCAATTTCCTGTTCTTTCGGCCATGGCTCGAGACGTGCTAAATGTGCCGATTTTAACAGTCGCATCAGATAGTGCATTTAGCCAAGCAAGACAACAAATAGGAGATACCCGTCATTCATTGGGCAGCAACGCTTTGGAAATTTTAGTGTGCTTCAGAGATTAGATAAAATCAGAACGCAGAAATCAAGGGCGTGAAGAGGTAGATGAAACGGAGGACCAAGAAATTAGATATATAATGGTTTATGGTTCCGATTCAAGCAATGCCGGAAACTAAGAACCTCATGTTGACATGGATAAACTTACAAAAATAATGCAAAGCATGTGATGTACTCTTTCTTATTTTTTATAATTGTTGTAAACTTTTAATTTGCAAGTTCAAAAATTAATAAATCAAAATAGAACTTGTAAATTACTTTGAAATATTATTTATTATTCAATCAAAATATAAAACGAAAGACTTCGGAGTTTGATCCTTACATATTGGTCTTATTAAATAATTTTTTGTAGTCACTTACTTTCAAATTTCAATTTTAAAATTTTAAAATTCAAATTTCAAATTTAAAACTTTAAACTTTAAAGTTTAATTCTAAGCCTTAAAAGTTTGTAAACACTTAAGTATCAATAACATTGAATAAGAAAAATAAAATATACAAAAAAAATAATCCGGCCCGGTCCGGACCCGTTAAACCCGAACCAGTACTGACCCTAATTAACACGGAATTTACCAAATCGTTACCGGTCCATTTATCCAGCCCACTTACCAGCCCGTAACACTAACCGAATAAGCTGTTTTTTTCGTATCCAACCCGGACCCGTCCGGTTAACACCTCTAGTCCATTAGAGGTTGACCTTACCTAGGCCTCCCTCGCGATGACCTTGTAACGCGAAACACAATAAAATTACCTGAAAATTTGGCCAAACTGAAGCATTGACAACGTTAGTTATTATGGACAAGCTGGTTTAAAAAGGAACATAGTTCCATTTAGTCGGTTCACAGAGTACAATCAAATCTTTGTACAACAGTTTCATTTGTTCCGATATTTTTTTACTTTTATAGTGAATGATAATTTTACACATATAACAATATTTGGCGTTTAAATATGTTTTGACAGTTATAAATAAAACTTATCTAATTTTTTTTTTTTAATGTTACAGTTAAAAGATAAGAAAATTATTCAAATTTATAATCTTAAAAGATATGCATATTTTACTAGGTAAATATTGAAGAAAGCTAATACATTGTTAATAAATTTATAACTAAACGTACAAAAATTTAAAGTCTAACACACATATTTTAAAGTTACTAGGAAAATAAAATCTTTCAAGATTGATGGAAGAATTCTATAATTGTAGTTGTTTCGTAGATTTCATTATCTTACTACCGATATAACGCTTGAATTTGCGAAGATTCGTGTCCAAATTTTTAGCAAAAAGGTATCCAATGGAAAATATGTCATTTGCAAATCTTCAAATCTTATGTCTTATGCAAGATAGAAACTTTGTTCAATAGAATATATTGTGTGCATATTTTTAGAATTATTATTAGTAATCTTAAAGATTCTATATTGTTGTTATAGAAGAATAATTTTATAAATAGTGTTTTGCTATAAATATGAATGTTGTTATAGGTAAAAAGTTGTTATAAAGAGATAAAATATAACTTAAAAATTAATTTTGAGAAAAATTTAACTTTTATAGTGAATGACTGTTACATAATGATATTTTTATAGAGAGGTCTGACTGTAATTTAAAAGAATATTCTAGTAGAAAGTTTGCTATAGTTGTTCAAAGATTTTAATGTGAACTGGATAACGTTTGCAACTACATTTGAAGAAAAGAAGAGGAAATTAGACTATATGAATTTTATTAGTGCAATCGAAGTAAAACTTCTAATACGTTACAAATTGTGGACCAATTAGCCTAATTGAAGAAGATTGGTTAGCTATCATTAACGTAAGTGGTGACGTAGTTCTCACCAGGAACCATGCCTTTAAAAGTTGGACTAGCGTCTCGATATACATTTGATTAAAACTTGAATTTTTTTTTTTGAAGTTGCGTTCAAATATAATTTTTGAAAGTCGAAATTGTGTTTGTACATGTATTTTATTTGAAGAAAAATTTAAATTTTGTAAGTGGAAGAAAAATTTTCACCCAAAAATTAAAACTTGAATTTTTTTTTCTCATTATATTTTATAAACAAACAATATTTTCCAATTTTTTTTGAAAAAACTAAAGCCAAAATTTATGTCCAAACCGAAGCAATTTGCAATTAATATTTCCTCCGATCTCAGGGTTCAAATTCCAGCGGAGTCAAATACTAGGTGATTTTTTCCATCTATCCAAGCCTTGGTGGATAGATTTACCTGGTACATGTTGCTGGTGGGAGGTGACAGGTATCCGTGAAATTAGTCGAGGTGCACGCAAGTTGGCCCGGACAAAAAAAAAAAAAAATCCTCCAATCTTGTCTTACTTATTGTGCACGAGGAAGAAGAGAAGTATAGTTGGTTTTTCTTATTCATCATAAATAAAAATCCGCAAGAGGAGTAGTGAAATGTCAAGACCACAATGTCTCAAGAATCCACCAACTCTAAACTCAGCTTCTGGAGCTGGGGATTTACAAGATATTGGAGGGCTTAACAGCTATGTTACTGGATCTGTTGACTCCAAGCTTGCCATTCTTCTCATTTCTGATGTATTTGGTAAACATCAACTTTTTCTTGATACAGTGCTAGTGTTTGCTGTTTCTTTTCCCCAGTTAGATAATATATATTGGGCGATTGAATCCCCTCAACCATCAAGAAATATTGGAGCCTTTCCAATCACTTAAAGGGGAGTACTACATATTAGAGAATCATTCTAAGGAAGCTTTTCTGTCTTTCCGGATTTTAATCTTTTTTAAGTTATTGGATTCTAAATTAATAATTTTTACGTATTCAATGAATATTTTAAGACAAATGCAAAATCTGAAAGAAAGCTACTGAGTTTGACCTAACCGTAGCTCCGAAATTTGTATTAAAGAAGCATTCGAAGCAAGCTTTTTTGTCTTTTTAAAAATAAAGATGGTAACTTGTTGGTTTATCGGCTATTAATTCTTATCTGTATATAATTTTTGCAGGATATGAAGCTCCACTTTTGAGGTAAGTAGAGTTCCCTTGTTGAGATTTGATGCCTATTCTTTATCAGTACTTTTCTTTTATAAGATTTTCATGTGAAAGATATGAGTGTCCAATCAAGTGGCATAGCCGCGAACAACCTTCGTTGAAAAATATATTACGTGTATAAGTCATATACTATTTTATATTGTTATATATTATATTTTGAACACCCTTAATATAGTTGAGTGAGGCAATCCAGCGGTCCAAAGTGTTCAAAGTAATGTGTTGTTCGAAGGATCAAAGTAATTTACCCATTTTGTTTGCCAAAACTAAATGTAAATCACCGTGGTCTATTTGGCTCTTTTTCAAATAGTTTATACCATTCATTGACCAAAAAAATTATTGACTTGCGGGATTCCTGGCTACTCCTACGCCACTGGTCCAATCCAAAACCTTTAAGCTAAACCTTGAGGCAACGGGTGGAGTAACTCGGGATAATTTGCACCCTTTTGGAATGTAATAAATCTTTTACATTATTAGCGTAATTAACTTGTATAACAGGTTACTTACTTTTTATCTTGGTTACTAATTAATATTATTAAATAAATTTATTTTATTTATAGATAATTGTCTTTTAAATGACTTGATCGTGTAATTTATTTTTATAATGTTAATGCATAGAAGTTAAAACTCTTTTGGAAATGTTTGCACACTCGATTAGGGACAAACTTAGTATTCTTTAACACTTTATTCTCTATCAAAGTAGTAGTAATCCTAATGATAAATATACCTTTTGACTACCATAAATGTTGATGATACCTCAATATTCTGCTTCTGTTTGGTTAATTTAGGAAGATAGCAGATAAAGTTGCAGCTGCAGGGTACTTGGTGGTTGTTCCTGATTTCTTCTATGGTGAACCTCTTGATCGCGAGAAACATAACGTACAGACATGGTTAAAAGATCATGGCGCGGTTAGTCTCATTCTATGTGAACTTAATTTCAAAGAACATGAGGGAATTCCTGAATAAAGATGCAAATTGCTGCAACACTTGAAACTATTTACTTAACTTCGCGGAAATGCAAATATTGATGATGAATCTGTAATAGTAATGTGTCTTGGAGATAAATAGCTTTTGTGTATAAGTTAAGGTATTTTTTTTAAGAGTATTAGACATTGAGTTGGTTCTTACAAGTTACATCTTTTAGGACAAAGGATGTGAAGATGCTAAAGCAGTGGTTGAATCTCTGAAAAGTAAAGGTGTTTCTTCCATAGGAGCAGCAGGCTTTTGCTGGGGAGGTGAGACAAATGTGTCTTTCTATCTATTCTGAACTATAGTATATTTCCTGTTTTTACATATCTTTAGCTTTATTTTAATAGAAAGGGAGATTCATGGACTCCTTATTTTGCTTCAGGAATGGTAGTTTCTAAATTGGCAAAACATGAGAATAGTATTGGGGCTGCAGTTATCTTGCATCCTGGTCCTATTACAGTTGATGAGATAAATGGTAAATCCTTAGTCATATTTTTCAGTAGACAAGAACTAGTACAGTGAGTGCTATAACTTCAATCAGTTTTGGAGCAGATAAATAATGTTGTATTTTTCAGAGGTAAAAGTTCCAACTGCAATATTAGCAGCTGAACACGACCATATATTTCCGCCTGACCAAGCAAAGCAGCTAACCGATGCTTTATCTGCAAAATCTGAGGTAAGTTGCATCTCTTAAAGCATTTAGGTTTGTTATATGGGTAAAAGAAGATAAACAAGGAATGGAACAATTGGACAGTTTGTCATTAACATTGTCCCATTGATATAGTTCAGTATGCAAGTTTACTATTGACCAAAAGGATGAAGTATATTGAAATCATCTATCTTTTCTAAAAGGGGGAATAATAATTGTTACCTATTGTACAGATTGAGAGCTGTGTGAAGATATTCCCAGGAGTTGAACATGGATGGACAGTTCGATACAACGTTGAGGATGAATCGGCTGTCAAAGCTGCAGAAGAGGCTCACTCAGATATGTTAAACTGGTTTACCAAATTCATCAACTGAAAAGAAAGGATTAAAATTGAATGATCATTTTAAGGAAAGGGAATTGTCATATTCCTCGAGGAAACTGAGGCTATGTCACAATAAGTACACTGCATTTGGTGATATGCAATGTTAGTCTGCGATGAAATAAAGATAATGATTTTTTGGTTTTAACTTTTGATGCATATTTCTCTCAAACCTCTTTTTGGGTTGTTACACAACAACTTTACAGAAAGAGTCAAACCGGGGGGGTTGAGGGATAGGACAAATTATATATAGCTGCATATTTAATTTCCAGAAGAGCTCCCAAAAATAATTATGACCAAGAGAAAAAGAAAAAGCTGTGATTGGAATTTCTTAATGATAATCAAGTTAATAATATTGTCCTAAAACGTCAATATAAAGATTACAACCCGAACACCAGTGTTATCAAAAAGAGATTAATTAATTTCAAGAAGCATTGGTGCAACAAAACGGGGAATATGAAAGAAATAGATTGTGCTGCAATCAGATGGCATCCTCAGCAAGCAGATCTCATGTAACTTACTCATTTTACTTATTGGAGTTGTGAATAATATCTTTAAAACTTGTTCCAGTACCTGTAACTTTGCTTTGATTCGCCTTTGACATGACTCATCTAAAGGCAATTATTAGACATAGCCGCATAGCCAGAATTTTCGTCAAAGGGATTCAAAAAATATAAAGTAAACATTGCGAAGAAGCTAAAGGAATTTAACACCTACTATATATACATTAAAATAATTAACTTTATATATACATCATAATTTTCCAGCGAAAAAGGTTCATATGAACCTCTTCCGCCACCTTGGCTCCGCGTATGATAAGACAAGCCAGCATTTTACACGATAGATCTCCTTTATTAAATCAATCTCATTAAATAAGTGAGACAAAGCAAGAGTAATACCCGAATGATATGGGTGGCACAAGAAAATAAAGTTTAAGTTTTTTTCTTTTGGACTAATCTATACGTATCATATCTAAGCAAGAGTAAATCTTATACTACTAATTTTTTTCCTTATTATCTCACCTTCACTTTCAACCAAACACCTATTTTTCACTTTTCCAACTACTAGCCTGTTTGGTCAAGCTGCAAAAATCAGTTTATTTTGAGAAATATTTTTCTCAAAAGTATTTTTGGTGAGAAGCAGTTTGTGTTTAACTAATTAATTTGAAAAGCACTTCTGAATAGTAATTGGTGTTTGGCCAAGCTTTTAAAAACTGCTTTGTTTACCCGTAAAACGGTACAGTTGAATTTATACGTGATTTATAGATAAGTGAACTAATTTGATTCTGAAATAATACAATAATTGAAGAAATGTATAATACTTAGCCTTGAAATATAGATGAAAACAACAGAGATGACAATTCCGAGAATAACGTTTTCGGGCACATCGAAGATGAGATCAAAAACCAAGAAAGCAAAATTGTATAAAGCTTTGTATAGAATAGATTATAAGTTTTGCGAGAAAATTCGTATCCCCCTACAATGATAGCTGAGCTCACTATTTATAGCTATGTCAAAGGAAGGAGGTCCCAGGATCATGCCTTCCTTTAATGTCAATTATGAGAGTCATTGATGAAGACGTAACGGTGAACATAAACGCCGAATTCTCTGTAACGAATCGTCGCTCTTAATGCTGCTGAATATTCCCTATTAAATGCTACCAGGCGCAGAGCATTTAACACACCTTTATGAACATTATCCTTTTCGGTGACAAACAGAATGACTGCGTTTGGTATTCGGTCATCCGTGTCTTGGGTTCCACGTGTCCTCCCTTTAGACGACCACGTGTCATTTCATATTTCACCCTATACATGTTTCTAAATGTACTTTTTTCAAAGGTACTTTTGGAGATAAGCTATTTTTTTTGCTTCTCCAAAACTGCTTCTGCTTCTTCTCAAAAGTACTTTTTTTTTTCTTCTAAAAGTTTGGCCAAACACATCAACTTTGAAAAAAAAGTACTATTTTGAGAAAAAAAAATAGTAAACTTGACCAAATAAGATTAAAAAAAAGTGCTTCTAATATTGGAAAAGCTTGGCTAGCTGTGCTTTTCGTTCTGCTATCCTCTTATTTTCTTCTTTCCCACGCAACCTAGATGTCCATCTTTGTTTTTAATCTATCTATCCAATAAATGTCTCTTTTTCCATTCTGCAACCCCATTTTGCTGTGGGGTGTATGGACATGTCATTTGAGACTCAATACCTTGCTTTTTCAAATACCCCTGCAGCGGTTTCTGGGAGATGTACTTTCTACCATTATCTGACTTAAGTCTTTTTATAGAAGCATTGTATGGAGTTTTAACAGTCTTTTGATACAAAGGAGGAGAAGTAAAAGCACTATATTAAGACAAGTGTCATAACTACAAAAAGCCAAGTGTCATTGTTAAGACAAAATAAATTACCTTTCTAACTAAAAACCTTTTTGAATTTTAAATTTTGAATTAATTGGTTACTCTACTTGAATTAATAAATATAAATATCTTATAATTATCTATAAAAAAACGAAAATATAAAAAACATAAACTACACATTCAAATTGGGAAGTAGTTTTAAGTTGGAGTTTTAAAATTATTTTAAAATAAAAAAACAAAAAAACAAAAAATAAAAAACTACCAATTCAAATTGGATATATATATAAAGAGAAGTAAATAATTCTATGATGCCAAGTGGCATAACCATAAGACGACAAGTGTAGATTTTTAGAATAGAACTTCAACAAAGTTGAAGTTTTAAAATTATTTAAAATTAAAAAAAATTAAAAAAAAAATACAAATTCAAATTGGGGAGTGATTTTAAGTTAGAGTTTTAAAATTATTATAAAAAAAAAAAAGAAATTAAAAACTTTCAATTCAAATTTGGGAGTAGGTATTATACTAAATTGGTAATTTATTAAAAATGAATATGTCAGTTTAATAATATTAAGTAATGAATAATACAATTAGATAAGCAAGGAATAAGAAGAAATAAAATATATATTTATGGGAAAATATAAAAATATAAGACTTATAATTAGAATTATTATGAGAAAAGTCGTACATATACACATAACTAAAATCACAATAAATAAATAGTCATAAAGGAAGAATACTATTAAAAAAATCAAGCGATAGTGTAAAATATATATATATATATATATATATATATATATATATATATATATATATATATATATATATATATATATATATTAAATTTCTCATGTATAGAACTCATAATTTCATAATGAAAAATACAAAAATATAAATATACTATTAGGATATTATACATAAGATAATATATTATATATAAAACACAAATTTACAAATTATTAATTATTAAAAATATTAATAGGTTTTTTAAATTTCTCATGTATAGAACTCATAATTTCATAATGAAAAATACAAAAATATAAATATACTATTAGGATATTATACATAAGATAATATATTATATATAAAACACAAATTTACAAATTATTAATTATTAAAAATATTAATAGGTTTTTTATTAAAATAATAAAAGGCTTATATATATATATATATAAATTAAATTTCTCATGTATAGAACTCATAATTTCATAATGAAAAATACAAAAATATAAATATACTATTAGGATATTATACATAAGATAATATATTATATATAAAACACAAATTTACAAATTATTAATTATTAAAAATATTAATAGGTTTTTTATTAAAATAATAAAAGGCTTATCTCTTTATACTTTTGATGAATTCAAAATTATAATTTAGCAAAATAAATTATATTATTTAAATTTTTAGTAAAATAAAAAATGAAAAAACTAATCAAATATTATAGTAGAAAAGAATGTATGAAAAGAGGGGGATAAAGATAATTTTATAATATTTATATTTTGAATTAATTAATAAATAAAAGATAAATAAATAACACTCAAGAAATTATAGATAAGTTTAGACAATTGAAGAATTTTGAATAGTATAACATAAGTATACAAAAAAGATATTTCCAGAATAAGAAAACATATACTTATGTTCTATTAAAGGAGAAGTGGTATCAAATATTAAGCCAATTGAAAAGTTAATAAAAAGGCACATTAGTAAATGTATAGTACTAAGTACTTGCTAATTTAATAAAGAATAAATAAGGAATAAATAATTTATTTGATTATAATATGATGTGTATCCTTTGATTTTGTATATGTTTTATTATATTTCTGTACACTACATTAAATAGTAAAATAATAACTAATATTTATTAAAATAATATGATATATTAGATCATAATTTTATAATATTAGTATTATTTCAAATTATTCGCGCATCGCGCGGGTTCTAACACTAGTATATAATAAAAGGAGAGGCAAAGACACTATAGTAAGCCATGTGGCAACATAATAAAAAGCCACTTAGAAATTTTAGGACAAAGTTAGTTAGGTTAAGTAATAAATATTTTTTTTAAAATTTTAATTTAAATTTTTTTAAATTATGCATTATTTATTAATAATAATTAATAAATAATTAATAAATAATTAGTTGCTCTTTTTGAATTTGAATTTAAACATAGAAGAAAAGTATGATTAACAAAGAAATTAACTACTCAAACATGGGTGAGGATTGGTTTCAGTTAGTTAATTTCATTGTTTCATTTTTTTAAAATTATTTTCTTTTTTCTTTTTTCTTTTTTGAAATAAAAAAGTATATTTATCACTAAATTTCAGACAATATTATTGAGAAAAATATAATAAAATTTAAAATAAAAAAATATTTCAAGTGTAATAAAATATATATCTTATATTATATTACAAAAAAAAAGTAGCAGACAAAAATATGCTAATAATTTCCACTAACAATGTAAAGGTTGGTTTAGGTTAGTTAATTTCTTTGTTTTATTTTTTTTAAAAATCATTTTCGTTTTTTTTTTTGAAATAAAAAGTATATTTATTCATTAAAATTCAGACAATATTATTGAGAACAATATAATAAAATTTAAAATAAAAAAATCTTTCAAGCGTAATAAAATATATATATTCTATTATATTACCAAAAGAAAGTAGCACACAGAAATATTAAAAAAGTAATATGCTAATAATTTCTATTAATAATGTAATTATATTAAATATTGGATAATATAATAAAGAAAAATACTGAACAAAAAAGTTATTCGATGACTATATATGTCCGTTTAATTTAATAGATTAAAAGAAAGCGAGCAAAATAAAATAATATGCTAATAAAAAATTCTATTAATAATGTAAAAATACTAAACATTGGATAATATAATAATAAACAAAAATACAGAGCGAAAAATTATTCAATGACTATATTAAATCCTTTAATTTAATAGAAATTTTATTATTGGGTATATCATATTGACAAATAAGATGACAATTGAAATTTATTAAATTAATACGATCTAATATGTTCAAACAAGCCCGGTGATAATTTAATTTAATTAATATTTTTTAATAATGATCGCGTATCGCGCATGTACGACTACTAGTGCATAAGAATAACAAAAGCAAGTGTACAGTTTTCCTTCAATTACTCTCTATCCGCCCATCTTTCCCACCTTTTCTTTAATCTATCATTTTCTGGTAGGAACATTTTTCATTGCTTTTCTTAACTTATAACTTTATATTATATATAATGACGTAATAAAAATCTTTTTACGTTACTGGTATAGTTTAACATGTGAACAGATTAGTTATCATTTTTATAATAGTACCAAAAGTAATACAATCCCTATCGGTAAGAGTTACCTTCAATTATCTTAAAGTTTAAGTTTAACTAATATAATCTCTGTGTAAAGAATTTTTACACTTTCAAATCACTTACTATGTAATAATTACTACCAACCATCTATGAGATAAATAACACGAAAAATAAGACAATACATGTCACAATATATTAAAATACGAGTGAAAATTGTTCATACTGTCATAAACATAAGTTAAATCTATTGCTATTCCATAAGTAACTTGGATATATATAACAAAAAAATTAACTTGGATATATGAATTTCTCTGCGGTAAGTGCATAGAGTCTAAAAAACTCCTTATTGGGCGATCTTAACTAGCCAAGAATCGTTGGCTTCTAGATGATAATAGTGTTATTATTTCAATTTCAATAACCATCTCCCTTTTGTTTTCTTGCTTCACCTTATCTCTAACATTAATTGTTTTTTGGCAAAAACGACGATGCATTTGAAGTTCAACCAACTAGTCAATTAAACAAAATCAAGCGTCGTGCATCCTGCCTTTTAGAGATCCTTATATATAATTTTTTTACTGTGGAGGGATAGTAAATTAATAATACTCTTCTGTCTCATGATGCACTTTTAGTTTTAGTCAATCTAAGTAAATAATGATACTTTTTTATATTTAACAAAAATTAACTTTTAAACTTCTAAATTTATCGTAATGAAGTCATACGTACTTATTTTAGAATATAAATTTCAAAAAAAATATATCTTAAAATCCGTGTCCAATCAAACAATATATATAAAATAGGATGCATGAGAGACTAATAAGGAATAATATTCGGTACCTATTCTAGTACTAGTTTCTGGGCACGCGCTTAATGGGAATAACTTTTTTCTAAAAACAACATAAATAATGTACTCAGGGCTCGTTTGGTATGAGAGATAAAGAATAATTAATCATGAGATTAAATTTAAGAAGAGTTTATCCCATATTTGGTTGTGAGACAATTGTGATATAATTAACCCCGATATTAGTTATCCCGAGGTTGTAGTATTTTTTTATCCCCATGGAAAGGTGGAATAACTAAGCCCGGGATAACTAATCACGAGATAATTAATTCTGAGATAACTTCTTTCCGACTAAACGACCCCTCAAATTAGGATTTGTTTCAGTTATAAAAGATAATATTAGAAAAAGCAAAAGGCATTATTTCCATAGTTTTTCATACAAAAATTTAAATCATCATCTCTTATTCTTCTATTTTCTAATTTTGTACTTAGAAGACAGTGGCTGCAAGATGTAGAGGCAAAACAAGAGGCTCATGGTCAGCTCAATTTGATTGGATTTTCTTCTACTTGAACATATGAACAGTACTATGCTTAAGCATTATCTGATATTAATTATTGAAGGATTATTGTATGCAAACAATACTACCATAAATATCTAAATATTGTGATAAAAATGATCTTTGATGGTTTCTGATATCCAAAAAAACTACCTCTCACAACAAACACAACAATTAACTGGCAAATGCCTAATGTATTATTTGTCACTGGTATGATTTTCAGAAAAATAATGCTATTTCATACTAAAGAATAGTAGGAAGTGTTCCCAAGCCAAATCCACATAAACAAGAATATATAGTTTCATGAATGCTCATAGGAAGTTACAAAAATAAAATAAACTAACCTGATAAAACTTGCAGAACATATGTGTATATTGCAAGAGGTGAACAAATAAGTTTAATTAAAAACTTTAAAGTTCATACGGAAAGTAGAGTATTTCAATGGATTATCTCCAACTCTACTTTTTTTTTAAATCGAGCCACGATTTTATTGCCACCTTTGAACATAGTACATTTGAAGATGGGGGATATAACCAAACCTTCTTTACAAGATGTGATAAAGACGAGTCAAGTTAGTGGTAGAGGATCAACTAACATATTTTCAAAATAACAAAAAAATCCCGCTAAAAGTTGGCAATAAAGTTGATACTTCAAGGTGACTCATAAGTAAGCAGACTTGATCTTCTCCTCTTGACTCGAAATGAAGGAAGTTGCCATCTATCGGCATTTAATAAACCTCTAATCTGCCTTGAGAGAGTATCAAATTCAGTGTATATGCACACTTCTTCAGTTGAGTGACTCATAAATGCTAGCTTATCGGCAACTTTATTTGCTTCTCTAAAGCGATGTCTAGTAACAATACCATGCTCCTCCACCATAATCCTTAGCTCCCTAATGCAATCCGCTATTCTCCATGATATTGACCAATTACTGTTGATACCCAATTTTTTCCTCATATTTTTTAAATAATTTATATACTTTCAAAATATCATTTTTGCATCATTATGTAGTTTACAAAATCTATACAAGCATTTTCTATAATTTTTAAAGTTTTAAAATTAATTTTCTTGCATTTAAATTACTGAAATATTTATTAATTATTCCTTTAAATTATTCTTCTGATGACCTAATCATCTAAAATTATTATTTTCATCCATAATACATGTTTCAAATATTGTTTACTTAATTATATTGGTATTCTTAGGCTATTTGCACAATCTTGCAATAATAGCCTATATTTTGCATTGTTATTGCATTTTGTCGTTTTATTCAGGGTCAAAATAATATTTTATAATTTTATAATATTTTACTATTATTTTAAAGTATTAATTTGCATAAATAGCATTTTTTATATATATTTATTTAACTATTTTTATTAAATTATTTCCCTTTTAATCTCTTATTTAAAAGCTGGCCCAATTATTTAGCTATTTTTCGGACCAAACAAAACCAAATCCCTGGCCCAATCCTCAAGCCCAACCCCAAGCGACCCTGCCCAGTCCAAAATCTGACCTAGCTCGTTTTTAATCTCAGCCGTTGATCAAAAGCGATCAACGACCCACAAACACCTCTCTCCCTTTCCTTATATCCCCATAACCTAATCCTAATCCCCATTTCCTAAAGACATCCGCTTCTATTCTCTCTGCCACTCCCTTCTCCTTCACAAACCCTAGCCGTCAGACCCCCAATTATCTCCGATTCTAACCTTGATATGGAATCCTCTTACGATTTGCCTTCCATATATGCTCCATCTCCGTATTACTTACACGATTTTGGTATTACTTAGTACTTGCCTATTTATGGCAAGTACCAGACCTGGAATAATGTGGAAACCGTCTCCAATCTTTAAGATCTAGACGGTATTCCATCTATATACATTCATGGCAAGGCGATATGAAGCCGATTCACCAAAATCTTCGATCGAATCTTTGATTTCTGTCAATTAGGGTTTACCTAATTTTTCTCCTAATCCGATTAAATTGATTCTGCATGTTATTATTTTCTTATTTATGTTTGATTTTACAGTGTTTCCTTGTTTGTTTGCTTGATTTCTACTACTATATAAACACCTCCCCATTCCTCTTTGAAACAGACTTTTTCACGAGATTCACTGAGAACTAAAGGTTGTCACTCTATTATTCTCTCATTCTCTTGTTCTATTCTTTAGCTCTTGGCCGGCTGAAAGCCAAGGCAACTGGAATTTAATTTTTAACTTTTCTTGGTGCGAGCACTGCCCGGGGTTCGTTTGAAGCCTTTGAGAATTCTGACACACTAAGATTCTGGGTTCTATTGCTCGTTGCTGACGTTTAGAGTATTGTGGAGTTTGTTCTTTCTTGTTTGTCTATTTGTCAAGTGATAACTGGTAAGTTCCTTAGCTTTTGCAATTTTATTCTCCTGTGTTCATGATTTGCATATTCATACCTCTGAAATTTTATGACCTAATGTGTTTCTAGACAATATTTATGTGCAACCTTGTTGGCATTCAATTCATTTTGTGATCTGAACTTCTTTAGCATTTGATTTTACCTGAATATGCCAGTTCTGATATATGTTTATGCTTAACTTGAATAATTTGGACTCTCTTAAGTTCGTTTAGCCTAATGTGTTGGTACCTGAATATTTACATTTACTGCCTGGCATGAGTTTGCTTCCCTGCTTTGTTCTGGGTTCCTGTAATGACTGACTCGTATCTATAATGTGTCCTAATCTATGACTTTCACTCTAGCTATGACCTGCTCCCATGCTATTTTGTCACTCATTATGTCTTCGGTTTGCCTAATCCTGTATCCCCTGGTGATTAGTTGGGACCTTTAGAGTAGCCATCTTAACGTGTGTTTCCTTATAATGTGTGTTATTGTTTTGTCTTAGTGATATAAGTTGGCATGTCTACTTTCTGGTTTTGTGATAGATATTCAACATAATTTGGACCCCTAGGCTTTAAATCCTTTAAGTTAGTGCTCTACTTACTTTAGACTCATTTGGCATTGTGCACCTTTGTACGTTAATCTTGAAAATCTTATTCCCCTGCTTCTTACAAAATGTTTTCTGCCCAATATGCTAAGTGTTTGAACTTTTGATATCAACCTGCCCTTTGAGTTTTTGTTGATTCTCTTTGCTTGTATGTTCTTTGTTTAATCACCCTTGCTATGTATGCTTCTAAAATATAAGTGCACCTCTTCAAATTCTATCACTTGATCACTGTCATCTCACTCTCATTTGTTACCTACACTATTCTGAATCTATCACTCTTGGCCGGCTGAAAGCCAAGGCTACCAAAACTCTCTCTATTGACCTCCCTAGTGTGAGCACTGCTCGGGGTCCATTTGAGACCCTTGTGAACCCTGACATACTAGGATTTGGGGTTCTTTGATCACTCTATTTGCTGCTGGAACTTGAGTTGTCTCTGGCATTTAGCTTTTCTTCCTCACATTATTTGTATAATCTGCAAACTGTGTTCTATAAGTGATTTTTGTGTAATTCAATATTTTGGGTCATATGGGCAATTTGTGACTGTTTGGTTTGGCTTGAGTTCCTCTATGACTATTGGGTTGTGCTGATGGGCATAGTCCCCTGTTTGGATCTGAGCATGCTATTTGCGAAGAAAGAGTTTGTTGAAGGCCCAGGCAATACTGGGTATCTCCTTTGGGCCTGCTGTAGGCCTGCTATAATTTCTTATATAATATTTGTATTTATATTCCTCATCTGGTCTGTAATAATTTTGTAATAAACAATTGGGGTGTTAGTGAAATTGGGGAAACGATATATTCTAATGTTTGCATGAAAGGGTAGAAAACATGCCTATAGGATTCGTATGATTTACTTATCCAACCTGCCATATATGCTATTTGAATTTCCATGTACATTAGTAAAAATTATGTCATTAGGGGAATCACACATTCACACAACTTGTTTACTATCAAAGCATGAGCTTAAATACTCTATCTATTCCCATGTCCACTATTATGTGTTACTAGACAGCATGCCTATAGGAAACAAAATGCCAATAACCATCCTTCAATTTGCATAATGACAACATGTTCATTCGATACCATGCCTATAGGATTATACTGGCTTATGCTCTACTGGTCCTCATCTAGATATCATGTCCATAGGTTCTTAATTTATTCATCAGTTATTGTTATATCTATTGCTCGCCTAGAAAACATGCCTATAGGGAAAAAGTGTTACAGAATCAGTTTTCAACTGCCAACTATTAGAATCTAGCTATAAAATACTGCTACTCGCTTAGAAAGCATGCCGATAGAATCAAACGCGAGTAATTCTGAGTATTCCCAATGGTTTTCACTCTCCATATTGCGTAAATCACTTAGAGATCATGTCTATAGGTTTTAATAACTTATAATTTATAATTTCAATAAATAGCATAACAGTACCGGATACTTTTAAACTGAGTAGTTGTTTAGAAACCATGTCTATAGAGCTTAATGACTTCAATTTGCCTCAATTCTGAAACTGTCCAGTGCCTAACGTAAAAATCTGTTTGCGTGTTTTTGTTGTCTAAGTGTGGAGGCTAACTTGAGCCTTTAATTGTCCTTAAGTAAAGTCCTATTTGTTTTGAATGTCACTTAGTTTTATCATTTTGAGCAGCCTAAGTAAAGTCTAGAACCACCCAAATAGAGGTCCAATACCTCCTGGACCATAGGCATGGGACGGGTAATGCACGCATAGGACGCGGCCTGGAATTGAATTAGAACGCTCTAAGTAAACAACTTCAACATAGTAATTGGGTAGCAGAAGATGATAGTCTGTGCCCACTGAATAATATAAGCAACTCCTATCTAAAAGGAGTTGCGAAGTATTATTTATGTTGCACGGGGTGATCCTTTAGGCTAAAAAACTTAGGCCCCTCCTTTTCTCTTTATACACTTAGTCATCTAATATAGACCGTTATAGTTGTATCCTTGTAGTCCTTAAAGATTCGTACCAATTCTCATTGTGTTATAATGAAACTCTTTGACCTTTTATTCTCTTTGTTTATTTAATTATTTTGCCTAATTATAATCCATATAGTCTTAAGTTCGACCGGGACCCACAGTTGTGGAACCCGAAGAGTGCCTAACACCTTCTCTTTGAGGTAATTTGAGCCCTTACCCGATCTTTGGTGGCGTTGACTAGTCAAATAGAGTTATCTGCATAATAGGTGCCCTAACGCACCTTAAAAATTGTTAGGTGACAACTCTTCTTCTTTTAACACTTTACCTCCCACTCAAATGGAGTTGTCACAAATGTCGAAGCCCGCTTTTCGCGAGAAAAATGGGGCGCGACAACATGGCGACTCTGCTGGGGATTTACACTTAGGCTCTTGCCATAATGAACTTGACTTTCGTGGATTATTTTCTTTATTACATGCACTTCCCTTCTTCACCTTTATTTGTTTAAATTTGTTATTACATGCACATCCCTTCCCCGTTCACCTTTATTTAAATTTGTTATGACATGCACATCCCTTCCCCGTTCACCTTTATTTGTTTAAATCCGTTATGACATGCACATCCCTTTCCCGTTCACCTATATTTGCTGTGATCACTCTTCCTTTCATCTTGTCTAAGACTGCCATATCATGCCTCTCCTATCCCTATTCCCATATCTGCTTTATTACATTATTGCATATATTCCACGAACTCTTTTCTTTTGTCTTTCCTTTTGTCTTTCCTTTCTATATTTCTTATGTTTACCTTACTGTTGTATTTACTTCTTTTACATATTTATCATGCCAATACTTGACAACGTGTTATTTCTGATCATACTCCACGTGTGCCAATTATCAATATAGCGGCGCTTGATGAGTGTCCGCGCTCTTCCAAAATTACCTTTTTTTTTAAATCGAAAAGGCTTATTTGCGGTAGACTAGTCGATCAGCGGTGAGTTGACGGTCCCGTGCCTTTCCCTCTCAAGTTGTCCACTTGAGAGTACCAGTCTAGACCTTTCTAGAAACCTTACTCCAATATCAAATGTACATGCATCATGTTAAACCTAGTACAGGTTAAAACGTTGTTAACGTAATAGCCTGCTAAGATAAGCCTTGTCCAAAGCCCAATGGGATTTTCATAATTCCAATGGGCGCCACCATGTTATGTGCATTACTTGGAGAAAATGTGCCAATATGTTGATCATTATTGTGTAAGTGGTCGTATCTGGAGGGGGCCTAGGTTCGGCATGGTCCAAAACATCCCACCTCTGCTACTTGACTGGTGGAAAAACCTTGCGCCTTGCGACAAGAATCATGTGAGAAGCGTACTTGGTGACTTGCCATTTTTGCTTAATATCCAACCAAATATAGCTTTGATTGAGGCTGCTACCATGTTCTGGGATGAGAAAAGAGCGGTCTTCTGATTTGGTGACATAGAAATGACTCCTCTCTTATAAGAAATAGGAGGTTTTGCTAAAATGTCGTGGGATAGTCTGGGTTACTAGTACCAGAGAATCGCACCCCTCGCGGTTTTCTAAAGATGTTGGGATTTAAGAAAAATGAAGAATTACTTTACTTAAAGAAATCCTACATCCCTTTTGGGTTTCTTTATGAGCATTATGGGCATAGTAAGTCGTACCGTCTTCATCATGAGGAACTTTCCATTACCTCCTTAGGTTGGACGCACCGCCGAGTTTATGTATTCATCATTTGCTTCTTGGGTTTGTTGATATTTCCAATGAAAGGGAGAAGGATTCAGACTCGTTTAGCTATGGTTGCAAGAACTTTAATGGAAGGCATCGAGGGGCAAACCTACACCATTATCCTTATTATCCTAGCTGAACTGTACCGTGCTCTAGACCGGTGCAAGCAGGGGTTCGGACATTTTGAAGGTTGTAATCTATTACTGCAAGTCTGGCTATTGGAGCACTTTCAGAGGGGAAAATATCGTCAAGAGCTTCTATGACGTCCATTGAATGAATACATAACTTATCACCATCCAAAAAAAAATGACATTCATCCCAGATAGGTTCGCACAGCCCGGAAGTGCTGTAAGTTGGGTACGTTTCTTCAGCAATCTGACAGACGAGAAGGTACATTGGATGTTTGAGCGGTTTCCTAGTAGTGAGTTCATCATCAGGTCGAGGGATACTACTCATTTGGTGTTGATCGGGTTGTGAGGTATTTATCCTTATGCTCCTATAAGGGTAATGAGACAAACAGGAAGAAAACAGGCCATACCTCGGGTTTCCAACATGGTCCAGTACAAGGCAAATTTCAAAGGAGACATCATTCCTTTCAAGTTCGAGGCGCAACATATGTGGAACTAGAAGGTCATTGTGGAAAGAGAGACTATCGAACTAGACAGGTACCATGCCGATCATGTGTATTTCTATGCAATATTAAACATGTTTTGCAAAATCATGTAATAATTCACGTCCTAATTTGGGGACCTCGTTGTGCCCGAGGTAGGCCTAAGCGACACATAGACTTGGAGAAAATTGATGCCAATAATTACTTCATTTTATTAATGTGAAAATGAGCCAAACCTTCACTAAATTGACAATAATAATAAAGTTACTAATGGTATTTAGCCTTATTACAATTGAAATCTAAAACTAGGCTAGAAAACAATAAAGGACATTATTTGCTAGTCTACTTGGTCCCTGAAGGACCTTCTCCGTGCTTGGCTCTTTTGACTCCATCAATCAAGTTCCCCAAGTCGCGCATATCCAATAATAAATAAGCTTTTGCTAGATGCCCTCCTTTACTGCCATCTGTGTTCTGACAATCCGCAAGCCTCTTTCTCATCCTTCCCTCAAGCTTCATCAATCCTTGTTCTAGATATTTCAATCTCTCAGTGGACTTAGTGGCGATTTCCTTCCATTCATTAATTGCCTCCATGTCCACTTTATGTTGTTCCAGATGTCTAGCTTTAGATTCAAAAACCCTTTTTTAGCATCGACAACATATCACACTAGATCCAGACGTCCTCCACCTCCTCCTCCACTAAGTGATCCTAAAGGAAAAAGCAAAGGGAAATGGAAAATGGACGATTTGAGTGGTATCAGGAAGGATAACTCTAGTATAGTTGAGAACGTCGAAACTTCAGATGGTCGGAGCACCCCGGCACAGAATGAATTGGTCTTACTTCTGGAACAAAAGATTTTGGAGCTACAAGGAGAACTTGAGTAGTTCCGAAACTTGGCAAACCTCTCTCTCACTCTAAATGTCCCCGATATTGACCAACAAAATCCAAATACCCAGAACCAAGCACCACAAAACCCGCAAAACCAAAACCCTCCACCAAACCCTCCTGCACCACACTAGTACCCTACACCTCCCCGAACCCTAATCCTCCTCCAATACCAACTCTGCAACAACATCATCACCACCCAACCCAATACCCGTAGACTACCACTTATCATACTCCCCAGAATATACCACAACACACTCCTAACCTCCAAAACTCAACAAATGATCACCCTTATGCCCAGCTCCCCGGAGTCCACCAAAGCAACCCCATATATGTGGAAACCTTACCCCACACCCCGCAACAAACCCTATACATACCTGAATCAATCGAGAAAGACATGCTCATTAAGAACATGGCAAAAGAACTCAAGAAGCTCTCTGCCAAAATTCAGAATGTCGAAGGTGGTAAAGGCGTTGAAGGTTTGAATTATGAAGACTTGTGCATTCAGCCAGATGTAGAGCTGCCGGAGGGGTACAAGCCTCCCAAATTTGAAATGTTCGATGGAACTGGTGATCCAAAAGTGCATTTGAGGACGTATTGTGACAAACTTGTAGGAGTGGGCAAAGATGAACGAATTCGTATGAAATTGTTCATGCGAAGCCTCGCCGGAGATACATTGTCTTAGTATATCAGTCAGAACCCGAAGAAGTGGGTAAGTTGGGTAGGCATGGCGTCAGACTTTATGGACAGGTTTAGATTCAACATCGAGAATGCACCAGATGTTTTCTATATTCAAAACCTCAAAAAGAAACCAACAGAAACCTTTCGTGAATATGCTACTCGGTGGAGATCTGAAGCCACGAAAGTAAGACCAACACTTGAAGAAGAACAAATGAATAAGTTCTTCGTCAGAGCTCAAGACCCGCAGTACTATGAAAGGCTTATGGTTATTGAAAATCACAAATTCTCTGACATCATCAAGCTGGGAGAAAGAATAGAAGACGGGATTAAGAGTGGGATGGTGATAAATTTTGAGGCACTGCAGGCCATGAATACAGTATTGCAATTGGGAGGTATTTCAAAGAAGAAAGAAATGGGAGCCGTAATGGTGGCCCAAGGTCCTAAGTCTCCTCTCACATACCAAACGCCCCCACCTACATACCAAACGCCTCCACCCACATACCATCCTTCACCCCCCAGATACCAACAACTTGCTACCACCTATCACGCCTATAACACTCAACCCGTATATTACCTCTCACCACTACCCGCCCGCCAAAACTACCAAAAACCACGACCAAACTTTGACCGCAGACCACCTAGACAATACACCCCAATCGTTAAGCCCATAGACCAATTATATGAGAGATTGAAGGCTGCTGGTTATGTCACTCCCATCCATGCCGTTGCTATGGAGAACTCTTCTCAGTGGATTAACCCGAACAAGACATGTGCTTATCATTCAGGTATGAAGAGTCATACAATTGATGAGTGTCGCACACTGAAAGACAAGATTCAGACACTCATCGACAATAAGGTCATACAGGAAAAGGAAGCTGCACCAAATGTTCGTAATAATCCTCTCCCGAATCACAGAGGTGAGGGAGTGAACGTGATCGAAACTGACGAGGAATGGAATCCGAAAGGGTCAATTGGACTCATTTGAGAGGGAGATGATCCTAAAACATCTTTGGTCACCCTCACACCCGTTGTGGTACAAACCCAAGCACCGTTTGAAGTCGAGGTAACCATACCAGCACTGTTTGAAGTCGAGGTAACCACACCCTTCACTATGAGGGTAGCTCCCACGCCATCTTACAAGTATGATGCTATCCCATGGGATTATGTTGCGGAATCAAGGAGGAAAGGAAAAACAAAAATGGAGGAAACATGTGTGGCGCAAGGCATGATTAGAACTGGCAGAGTTTATACACCTGAGCACTTGGGAGGAACAAGCAAGGAAGTTGCATCTAAGACACATGTTGTTGAGATTGGCCCTGATGAACTTTGGAGAAAAGTACAAGCAAGGGAATACTTTGTCGTCGATCATCTGAACAAAACTCCCGCTCATATATCCATCTTGTCACTGCTGCAAAACTCCGAGACACACAGGAGTGCCTTGATGAAAGTGCTAAGTGAAACTTATGTACTCACCGACATCACTAGTGGGGAGATGGACAACATGGTCGGGCAGGTACTGGAAAGCCACAAAATAACCTTTCACGAGGATGAATTACCACCAGAAAGAGTAAGTCATAACATGGCACTGCACATCACAGTGCAATTTCAGGATAAGTTCATCATCAGGGTCCTGATAGATGGGGGTTCAAATCTTAATATATGCCCACTAACTACTCTAAAGAGGTTGGGTAAAGTCCTGCACGAGATACAGATGGGAAGTATAAATGTGAAGGCGTTTGATGGATCCCAAAGAGCCACAATCGGAGAAATCAACCTCAACCTACAAATGGGCCTGACCTGGTTTGATGTTGAGTTCCAAGTGCTGGATATATCTGCTACCTATAATTTGTTATTGGGACGACCCTGGATACATGCCTCTGGGGTAGTTGCTTCTACTCTACATCAGGCTATGAAGTTTGAATGGAATTATCAAGAAGTAATTATCCATGGGGATGGAAGCAACCCCATCTACACCAATCAGACCGTTCCAGTCATCGAGAATATGCAGAAGCTGTGTGGAGAAACATACCATTGCGTTGAGCGAGTCAATGTAATTGAAAATGATCAATGGTGGAGTAACAAGATAGAAAGCATATTAATATGGACTGGATATGAACCTGGCAAGGGTCTCGGCAAAAACCTCCAAGAGATCACCAAACTCGTACAACCGCAGCGTCATGGTACCACCTTTAGGCTTAGATCTGAATGTACTTGGCAGGAGTACCAGGATTGGTCGCCACCATGGTATGGTCCTTATTATCCACTGGAACAACCAGTACCACCTCTGCACCAGACCTTTCATCAAGCTGACATTATGTGGGGATCTGAGGAAGATGAAGTCTTAGCTGGCATGAAGAAACTGTTTCTGGATGAAGAAGATATGGATTGCAGTGAAATAGTTGAGGAAGAGGAAGACATTACCATTCAGACCATGAGGAAAGGAGCTGCTCTCAAGAACTGGACTGCTGCACCATCCCGGACCCGTCGAGTTCCTGGGTAGCTTGGCAGATTAACATCAATTATTTTTAAGCATTTGAGACATTTTCAGTATTTTGCTTTGAAATAATTGCTCGAGTCATCAAGCCGCATTTGTTAACGTTTTAAAGGTTTCAATTAATGCATTACTACTTTTTGTATTCACTATTATTCTCTACATTTTCTCTTTTTACATCATTATTATTACCTATCCTGATGAACCTGTGACTGTGACATGTAATGAAACAATGCAACATATGGATAGTGATTCAGAAGACCCAGAAGATGATACGATACCTGAGGAAATCGTCAGAGAAGTGGAAAATTTTGAAAACAAGCCAAAGTCTAATTTGGACGAAACTGAAGCAGTTAACTTAGGGGATTCCGAACTGGTCAAGAAAACACGCATAAGCATTCATCTATCACCGTCAGAGAAAGAAGAGTACTTTAGATTCCTAAAAGAATATGAAGATATATTTGCATGGTTCTACGATGATATAACGGGTTTGAGCACATCCATAGTAGCTCACAAGTTATCCACTAATCCTACATGTCCACCGGTAAAGCAGAAGCTCAGAAAATTCAAGCCGGACATGAGTTTGAAGATAAAATAGGAGGTCACCAAGCAGATCAAAGCCAAGGTTCTTAGAGTGGTCGAGTACCCGACTTGGTTGGCCAACATTGTGCCAGTTCCGAAGAAAGATGGGAAAGTCAAAGTATGTGTTGACTACCGAGATCTAAACAGAGCAAGTCCCAAAGATGATTTCTCGTTGTCTAATATACATATATTGATCGACAACTATGCCAAACATGAACTCCAATCCTTTGTGGATTGCTTTGCGGGGTACCATCAGATCTAGATGGATGTGGAGGATGTTGAAAAGACAACCTTCATCATGCCATGGGGAATAAATTGTTATAAAATGATGCCATTTGGTATGAAGAACGCTGGAGCCACCTACATGAGAGCCATGACAATTATTTTCCATGACATGATACACAAAGAGATAGACGTGTACGTGGATGACGTTATCATCAAGTCCAAAAGGAGTACGAATCATATAGCGGATCTGAGGAAATTATTCGATCGGCTTCGAAAATATAACCTGAAACTAAATCCTGCAAAGCGTGCTTCCGGAGTCCCTGCCGGAAATTGTTAGGATTCATCGTCAGTCGTAGAGGAATTGAGTTAGACCCATCAAAAGTCAAATCAATCCAAGACTTGCCACCTCTGAAGAATAAGAAAGATGTGATGAGCTTTTTAGGGCATCTTAATTACATCAGTCGTTTAATAGCACAATCAACCGTGATATGTGAGCCGATCTTTAGGATGCTGAGGAAAGATGCTGCAACAAGTTGGACTGAAGAATGCCAGAAAGCCTTCGACAAAATCAAGGAGTATTTATCTAAACCACCTGCTGTTGCTTTATTTGTCTGTATTGGATGGAGCTTTTGGTTGCGTTCTGGGACAACATGATGAGACTGGAAGAAAGGAGCAGGCGATATATTATCTGAGCAAGAAATTCACACCCTACGAAGTCCGGTACTCTTTGCTGGAACGTACCTACTGTGCTTTGATATGGACAGCTCAGAAGTTGAGGCATTATTTTTGTGCATATACTACATATCTCATATCAAGGATGGACCCGCTAAAATATATCTTTCAGAAACCTATGCCTATGGGTAAGCTAGCAATGTGGCAAATATTGCTAAGTGAGTTCGACATCGTCTATGTATCTCAAAAGGTGATTAAAGGGAAAGCATTAGCGGATCATCTGGCAGAAAATCCCGTAGACGGAGAATACGAACCATTGAAAATGTATTTTCCCGATGAGGAGGTGTCGTTCGTGGGAGAAGATATCACTGAAGCATATGATAGTTGGAGATTATTCTTCGATGGAGCAGCAAACTTCAAAGGAGTAGGTATTGGAGCTGTCTTGGTATCAGAGACCGTCCAACACTATCCGGTATCCGCAAAACTCAGGTTTCCATGCACTAACAATATGGCGGAGTATGAGGCCTGCCGATCTGTTGTGCATCAGGTTTTAGGAGAATGGGCTACAAAGAACACCAAAATATTGCCATATTTGCACTGTGTACAAGAGCTGATCAAAAGGTTCATAAAGATAGAATTCAAACATGTTCCGAGAATTCAAAATGAGTTCGCAGATGCATTGGCCACTCTATCTTCCATGATACAACACCCATACAAGAACTTCATCGATCATGTCCCAATAGGAATTCATAAACAGCCAGCTTATTGTGCTCATGTTGAAGAAGTGAGTGATGGAAATTCGTGGTTCCACGACATCAAGTAATATTTGGCAAAAGGAGAATATCAGAGCACTCTACCCATACTCAGAAGAGCATGCTTCAAAGATTAGCCAACCATTTCTTTCAAAGAGAAGGAATTCTGTATAGAAGAACTCCTGACTTGGGGTCACTATGGTGTGTCGATGGCAATGAAGCATCCAGATTGCTCGAGGAAATACATGCCGGAACTTGCGAACCGCACATGAATGGCTTCGTCTTAGCTAAGAAAATACTAAGAGCAGGGTATTTCTGGATGACTATGGAAACAGACTGCATCAAGTATATTCAGAAATGTCACCAATGCCAGATACATGCTGATATGATACGAGTGTCACCCAATGAACTCAATGCAACAGGTGCACCCTGGCCTTTCTCCGCTTGGGGCATGGATGTCATCGGTCCAATCGAACCCGCTGCTTCAAATGGGCATAGGTTCATTCTAGTAGCCATAGATTATTTCAAAAAATGGGTCGAAGTCGCATCTTACAAAGCTATAACTAAGAAGGTCGTCGCAGATTTTGTTCGGGGTCGTATTGTTTGTCGATTCGGAATGCCAGAGTCAATCATCACCGACAATGCCGCTAATCTCAACAGTGACCTAATGAAGGCCATGTGTGAAACTTTTAAGATCAAGCATAGGAATTCCACGGCATACATGCCGCAAATGAATGGAGTTGTAGAGGCCGCCAATAAGAACATCAAGAAGATACTAAGGAAAATGGTAGATAATTACAAGAAATGCCACGAGAAGTTGCCATTTTCTCTGCTCGGGTATCGTACCACGGTTCACACATCAACTGGGGAAACTCCTTACCTATTAGTTTATGGCACTGAAGCAGTTATTCCTGCCGAAGTAGAAATCCCTTCTTTGAGAATTATACAAGAAGCCGAGCTCAGCGATGTAGAATGGGTACAAAGCCATTATGAACAACTGGATCTCATTGATGGAAAGAGAATGAATGCATTATGTCATGGTCAACTCTACCAAAACAACTGGCTCTCAGCAAGAGATTTCAACAAAAAGGTCAGACCAAGGCAATTCACACTGGGGCAGTTGGTGCTAAAGCGGATCTTCCCACATCAGGATGAAGCCAAGGGGAAGTTCTCACCCAACTGGCAAGGTCCCTACATGGTTCATCGAGTATTAACAAGAGGAGCACTCATACTCGCAGAAATGGATGGAGAGATTTGGCCAAAACCTATCAACTCAGACGCAGTCAAGAGATACTATGTCTAGGATTGTTCGCACTTCTTGTCACGACCCCAAATTAACCCTCCATAAGGTTTCGTGATGGCACCTAATCTTTACGACTAGGTAAGCCTACTATTGCGAAAAATATAAAGGAAACGCAACATTTTAAGGATAAACATCATATAATAAATCGCCAAGAGTAGTACCACTCGGCATATACAAAATAATTTTCCAAGACCCGGAATATCACTAAGTCACAAGATGCTATAATCTATGTAGCTCTATACAAAAGTCTAAGGATAATAAAGAAAGTATCTAGGCGAGGGAGTAGAAGGGGACTCCGAAGATATGCAGATGCAAGCATAAGTACCTTGAAGTCTCCTAGAATCAGCAGCACGTACTAACCCCGAGACTGATAGCTCGCACCTGGATCTGCACACGAAAACATGTGCAGGGAAGGGCATGAGTACACCACAGTGGTACCCAGTAAGTGCCAAGCCTAACCTCGGTCGACTACTGACGAGGTCAGGTCAAGGCCCTACCAGAGTAAATATAATAAATTAAACAGTAAAAGATATAAGTAGAATTTACGGTAATACAGTTAAAAAAAATTTCGAAAATTTAACAGTTAAGGGAGCCCTCGGCTCAAAACAAGGTAAACACAGTGGGAAATCTCTCGGGATACCGTCCCGCAGTTTCAAATGAATATGCAGTACAAGGGGATCTCCCGGAATACGTCCGTAGTCCCAAAGTAAATATGCAGTGCTGGGGGATCTCCCGAAATATGTCTATAGTCCAAAAGTAAATATGCAGTACATGGGGATCTCCCGGAATACGTCCGTAGTCCCAAAGTAAATATGCAGTACAGGGGGATCTCCCGAAATACGTCCGTAGTCCCAATTTAAATATGCAACGCAAGATGAAATGACAGGTATGACATCAAGTTATACAGTTTATACTGGACACAGATAAGGCAAATAAGGACTTAACTGAACATGACACACAAAATGCCAATTAGGCAGTTAAAACATGTAAGCGTGCTTTTCTAGTCTAAACTACACAATTAAACATATTAGTACAATTAATAAGAGAAGCAATTTATGATTTAAAAAGGTTAAACATGATTTTTACAATAATAGACCATGTACGTACTCATCACCTCACGTACACGGCGCCCACACACCAAATAATATCAAGATATCCTAAGGGGAAAGTCCCCAACACAAGGTTAGGCAAGCCACTTACCTCGAACCGCTCAAATCAACCTGATATCACATTCTTGCCACGTGTATCCGACTCCAAATGGCCCGAATCTATTCAAAATAGTACAATACCATCAATATGCGCTAATGGAATGAATCCCACAAGAAAAACTACAAAAATTAGGCCAAAATCCGAAATTGGCTCAAACCTGGTCCCCGGGGCCCACGTCTCGAAACCCGACAAAATTCACGAAACTAGAAAGCTCATTCACTCACGAGTCTAACCATATCAAATTTACTAAAATCGGACACCAAATGGTCCTCCAATCCACAATTCAAACTCCCAAATCTCTAGTCTCCAACTTCCAATTTCCACCTTAAATACACATTAACTAGGTGGGAAAATACATGGCAAGAAAAGATTATTGACCAAAAATAAGCACAAGTAACTTACCTCAAGAAATGCCTCGAAAATGCTCTCAAAAATTGCCCCAACCCGAGTTTGCAAAGCCAAAAATGATAAAAATCGCGAAGCCCTTCGGTTTTAATCACTGCCCAGGTATTTTCGCACCTGCGGAACCTGGGCTCGCACCTATGGGTGCGCTTGTGCAAAAAACATGCGCATATGTGCAACTCACTTACCCCCTCTGCCTTCGCACCTGCGACGAAAGGGCCGCATCTGCGCCCTTGCGCCTGCGGAGTCCCTTCCGCTTCTGCGCATCTTGCGCATGTGCGAACATCCTTGCGCATTTGCGGGCATCGCAGATGCGGAAATTCCTCGCACCTGCGACCCCAGGCCAACTCTAGACTTTCTTGCATCTGTGGCTGCAAGCCACACTTCTGTGAGGCCGCACCTGCGGACTCCCCACCGCAGGTGCGAAAACACAAGAACCAGCAAAAATCAGAAATTTCTCTAAGTCCAAGCTTTCACCCGTTAAGCATCTGCAACACACCCGAGGCCCCCGAGACCTCGACCAAATATACCAACCAATCCTAAAACACCATATGAACTTAGTCTAGCTCTCAAATCCCATCAAATAACGCTAAAATCACGAATCACCCTCCAATTCAAACTTAAAGAACTTGAAACTTCAAAATTCTACAACCGATGTCGAAACCTATCAAATCACGTCCGATTGACCTCAAATTTTGCGCACAAGTTATAATCAAAATTACGGACCTACTCCAACTTCCGGAATCGGAAAACGACCCCGATATCAAAAATCCACTACCGGCCCAAAACTCCAAAAATTCGACTTTCGCCATTTCAAGCCTAAATGAGCTACGAACCTCCAAAACAGAATCCGAACACGCTCCTAAACCCAAAATAACCTAACGGAGCTAACAAAACCGACAGAATTCCATTCCGGAGTTGTCTTCACATAGTTCCGACTACGGTCCAAATCCTAGGGCTTAAGCTCTCATTTAGGGACTAAGTGTCCCAAAACACTCCGAAACTCAAAACGAATCATCCCGGCAAGTCATAATAGCAGAAAACGATTTGGGAAAAGCAGTTAATAGGGGATCGGGGCTATTACTCTCAAAACGACTGGCAGGGTCGTTACATCCACCCCTCTTAAAACAATCGTTCGTCCTCGAACGAGTATAAAGACATACCTGAAACTGTGAAAAGATGAGGGTATTGGCTGCGCATATCCTGCTCGGTCTCCCAAGTTGCCTCCTCGACCGGCTGACCCATCCACTGGACCTTTATTGAAGCAATATTCTTTGACCTAAGCTTTCTGACCTGCCTGTTCAAAATGGCTACTGGCTCCTCAACATAAGATAGATCTTTGTTCAACTGGACTGAGCTGAAATCCAATACATGAGTCGGATCACCGTGATACTTCCAGAGCATGGACACGTGGAATACCGGGTGAACTCTTGCTAGGCTGGCAGGCAAGGCAAGCTCATAAACAACATCCCCAACACGCCACAATATCTCAAAAGGACCAATGAACCTCGGGCTCAGCTTGCCCTTCTTCCCGAACCTCATGACATCCTTCATAGGCGATACCCGAAGCAAGACCCGCTCACCAACCATAAATGCCAAATCACAAACCTTACAGTCTGCATAACTCTTCTGCTTGGACTACGCTGTGCGAAGTCTCTCCTGAATCACCTTCACCTTATCCAGGGCATCCTGGACTAAATCTGTACCCAAAAATCAGGCCTCGCCTGACTCAAACCATCCCACTGGGGACCGGCACCACCTACTATACAAAGCCTCATACGGTGCCATCTGAATGTTGGACTGATAACTGTTGTTGTAAGCGAACTCTGCAAGTGGAAAGTATCGGTCCCATGACCCTCCAAACTCCATCACACAGGCACGGAGCATATCCTCAAGAATCTGAATTGTGCGCTCGGACTGTCCATCCGTCTGAGGGTGAAAGGCTGTGCTCAACTCCACCCTAGTACCCAACTCCTACTGTACGGCTCTCCAAAACCGTGATGTGAACTGTGTACCTCTGTCTGAAATGATGGATACTGGAATACCATGAAGGCGGACAATCTCTCTGATATAAATCTCTGCCAACCTCTCCGAAGAGTATGTACTCAGCACCGGAATAAAATGAGGTGACTTAGTCAGCCGATCCACGATCACCCAGATAGCATCGAACCTTCTCAAAGTCCGTGGAAATCCAACTACAAAGTCCATGGTGATCCGCTCCCACTTCCACTCTGGGATCTCTAACCTCTGAAGTAATCCACCCGGCCTCTGGTGCTCATATTTAACCTGCTGACAGTTGAGACACTTGGCCACAAACCCAACTATATCTTTTTTCATTCTTCTCCACCAATAGTGCTGCCTCAAGTCCTGGTACATCTTCGCGGCACCTGGATGAATGGAGTACCGCGAGCTATGGGCCTCCTCAAGAATCAACTCCCGAAGTCCATCTACATTGGGCACACAGATCCGGCCCTGCATCCTCATCACACCGTCATCACTAATAGTCACATCTCTGGCATCACCTCGCCGAACCCTGTCCTGAAGAACTAGAAGATGAGGATCATCATACTGGCGCTCCCTGATACAGTCATAAAGAGAAGACCGAGCAACCACACAAGCTAATACCCGGCTAGGCTCTGAAATATCCAATCTCACGAACTGGTTGGCTAAGGCCTGAACATCTAAGGCTAAGGGCCTCTCAGCTGCCGGAAGATATGCCAAACTCCCATAACTCTCTTCCCGGCGACTCAAAGCCGGCTACTACATTGGCCTTCCTCGGGTGGTATAATATAGTGATATCATAGTCTTTAAGCAGCTCCAACCACCGCTGACGCAAATTAAGGTCCTTCTGCCTGGACAAGTACTGCAAACTCTGGTGATAAGTGTAAATCTCACAGGGAACACCGTACAAATAATGACGCCAGATCTTCAAGGCATGAACAATAGCTGCTAACTCGAGATCGTGAACTGGATAATTCTTCTCATGCACCTTCAACTGTCTAGACGCGTAGGCAATCACCCTATCGTCCTGCATCAATACCGCTCCAAGGCCAATCCTTGAGGCATCACAATAGACAGTGTATGACCCTGAACCTGTAGGCAATACTAATATTGGGGCTGTAGTCAAAGTTGTCTTGAGCTTCTGAAAGCTCTGCTCACACTCCTCGGTCCACGTGAACGAAGCACCCTCCTGGGTCAGCCTGGTCATAGGTGCTGCAATGGATGAAAATCCCTCCATAAAACGACGGTAATACCCTGCCAAACTAAGGAAACTGCGGATCTCCGTAGCTGATGACGGTCTAGGACAACTCTGCATTGCCTCCACCTTCTTCGGATCTACCTTGATACCATCACAAGACACTATGTGGCCCAAGAATGCCACTGAATCAAGCCAGAATTCACACTTAGAAAATTTTGCATACAACCTCTTCTCCCTCAAGTCTGAAGCACAGTCCTCAGGTGCTGCTCATGATCCTCCCGAGACCAGGAATATACCAGGATGTCGTCAATAAACACAATGACGAAGGAATCAAGATAAGGCCGGAATACACTGTGCATCAAATGCATAAAGGCTTCTGGGGCATTAGTCAGCCCAAATGACATGACAAGAAACTCATAGTGACCATATCTGGTCCTGAAAGCAGTCTTTGGGATATTCGGCTCCCGAATCTTCAACTGATGATAGCCAAAATGTAAGTCAATCTTGGAAAACACCCTGGCACCCTGTAACTGATCAAATAAATCATCAATGCGAGGCAAAGGATACATGTTCTTCATTGTAACCTTGTTCAACTGCCGATAGTCAATACACATACGCATAGAACCATCTTTCTTCTTCACAAATAAGACCGGAGCACCCCAAGGTGATACACTGGGCCTGATGAAGCCCTTATCAAGCAACTCCTGCAACTGCTCCTTCAACTCCTTCAACTCAGGAGGAGCCATACGGTAGGGAAGAATAGAAATGGGCTGAGTGCCCGGCAACAAATCAATGCCGAAATCAATATCTCTATCGGGCGGCATACCCGGAAGATCAGCTGGAAACACATCTAGAAAGTCCCTCACTACTGGAACTGACTCGACTGTAGGGATATCAATACTGACATCTCTCACATAGGCCAAATACGCATCACACCCCTTCTCAACCATTCGCTGAGCCTTAAGAAATGAAATGACCCTGCAGGGAGTATACTCTAAGGTACCTCTCCACTCTAATCTCAGCAAACCTGGCATAGCCAGCGTCACGGTCTTAGTGTGACAATCAAGAATAGCATAATGGGGCGACAACCAATCCATGCCTAAGATAACATCAAAATCTACTATATTGAGGAATAACAAATCGGCTTTGGTCTCAAAATCACTAAGAGCAATCAAACACGACCGATATACGCGGTCCACAACGAGAGAATCTCCCACAGGAGTAGATACATAAACAGGGGAACTCAAAGAATCCCGAGATATCCCCAAATGTGGAGCAAAATAAGAAGACACATATGAATATGTAGAGCGTGGGTCAAATAATACTGATGCATCCCTATGACAGACATGGACTATAACTGTGATGACTGAATCTGAAGCAATAGCCTCTGAACGGGCTAGAAGGGCATAGTACCTGGCCTGGCTTCCCCCTCTAGGGCGACCTCGACCTCCTCGACCTCTACCTCGAGTTGGTTGAGGAGGTGGGGTAGCAGCTGGTGCTGGAAGAATGGCCGGAGGACCCGGTGGAGCATGTGGAGGCTGATAAGTCTGTGGAGGTACACCCTTCCTGGCTCTGGGGCAATCTCTAACCAGGTGACGAGTGTCACCAAACTCAAAACAACCTCTCGGAGGATGCGGCGGCTGAGACTGACTCGGACCTAGCCTGCTGGACTGGCCGGTAATAGCACCTCGAGTACGAGGTATACTGGATACTGGCGATGCATAATAGGGCTCCTGAGGTCTAGGAGGAGCTAGGACACCGTTGGCTGCTGGAAGAGCTGAATGAACAGGGCGACTCACAAAACCCCTACCATAGCATGCTGCTGGAGCACGAGCTCCTGAATAATGACCAGCCTCTCGAGATCTCTTGGCCTCTCTCTCCTCTCGGTCACGGGCAAACATGCCCTTCACTCTCCTGGAAATGCTCACTGCCTGCTGATAAGTGATGTCCATCTCCAACTCCCTGGCCATACTGGTCCGAATACTGGGGTGGAGTCTCTCAATGAAGCGACGAACCCTCTCTCTGACTGTAGCAACCAGAGCCGGTGCATGGCGAGCTAACCCACTGAAACGGGCTGCATACTCCGATACAGTCATAGAACCCTGACGCAACTGCTCGAACTCTGCGCGCCAAGCATCCCTGAGGCTCTGAGGAACATACTCACGCAAGAACATCTCTGAAAAAGTGAGTCCAAGTGAGTGAGGCTGCCTCGTCCGGACTACTCAGCTCATAGGCACGCCACCACTGATATGTTGCTCCCCTCAGCTAGAAAGCGATGAAAGAAACCCCACTCGTCTCTACAATGCCCATAGTGCGGAGAATACGATGACACTCCTTAAGAAAACCTAGAGCATCATCTGAAGCTAGTCCGCTGAAAGTAGGTGGGTGGTACTTCTTGTACCTCTCAAGTCTGAGCTGCTCTGCCTCAGAAGCAGCTACCCTAATCTCATGCTGAACCGGAGCCACTGCGGGCATAGGAATATACTCTGGGGCCTGATCAACCTGGACCCTCTGCTCAGGGGTGCGGGCTGCGGGAGTCTGTGTCCCTCCCCCAGCCTGAGATGTAGCGGGAGCTATCGGAAATAGTCCGGCCTGAGCTAGAGTGCTGAACATGCTCAAGAACTGAGCTAAAGTCTCCTGGAGGGCTGGAGTAGCAATAGGGATCTCTGGCGCTGGCCCTCCAGCTAGAGCTGCTGGGGGCTCCTCTGACGCAGCTCTTGCAGGTGCTCGGGCTGCACCGCGTGGTCGTCCTCTACCCCGACCCCGGCCTCTGGTGGCTCTAGCAGGGGGCTCGGGTGCCTGATCGTCGGTCCTTCCATTGTGGGTCCTCACCATCTGTAAGAAAGAATGGAATAGAATCTTAGAATTTTTGGTGTTAATAACTCGCACGACAAGGAAATCAAAGAAATATGATTGTTCTTAACAGTTACATAGCCTCCCAAAGATAAGTACGGACGTCTCCGCACCGATCCGCGAGACTCTAATAAATCGGCTTGTGACTCGCGACTCCTACGAACCTAGTTCTCTGATACCAACTTGTCATGACCCCAAATTAACCCTCCGTAAGGTGTCGTGATGGCACCTAGTCTTTACGACTAGGTAAGCCTACTATTGCGAAAAATATAAAGGAAACGCAACATTTTAAGGATAAACATCATATTATAAATAGCCCAGAGTAGTACCACTCGGCATATACAAAATAATTTCCCAAGACCCGGAATTTCACTAAGTCACAAGCTGCTATAATCTATGTAGCTCTATACAAAAGTCTGAGGATAATAAAGAAAGTATCTAGGCGAGGGAGTAGAAGGGGACTCCGAAGATCTGCGGACGCAAGCAGAAGTACCTTGAAGTCTCCTAGAATCAGCAGCACGTACTAACCCCGAGACTGATAGCTCGCACCTGGATCTGCACACGAAAACATGTGTAGGGAAGGGCATGAGTACACCACAATGGTACCCAGTAAGTGCCAAGCCTAACCTCGATCGAGTAGTGACGAGGTCAGGTCAAGGTCCTACCGGATTAAATATAATAAATTAAACAGTAAAAGATATAAGTAGAATTTACAGTAATACAGTTAAAGAAATTTTCGAAAATTTAACAGTTAAGGGAGCCCTCAACTCAAAACAAGGTAAACACAGTGGGAAATCTCTCGGGATATCGTCCTGTAGTTTCAAATGAATATGCAGTACAGGGGGATCTCCTGGAATACGTCCGTAGTCCCAAAGTAAATATGCAGTGCTGGGGGATCTCCCGGAATATGTCCGTAGTCCCAAAGTAAATATGCAGTGCTGGGGGATCTCCCGGAATATGTTCGTAGTCCCAAAGTAAATATACAGTACAGGGGGATCTCCCGAAATACGTTCGTAGTCCCAAAGTAAATATGCAGTACATGGGGATCTCCCGAAATACGTCCGTAGTCCCAATTTAAATATGCAACGCAAGATGAAATGACAGGTATGACATCGAGTTATATAGTTTATACTGGACACAGATAAGGCAAACAAGGACTTAACTGAACATGACGCACAGAATGTCAATTAGGCAGTTAAAACACGTAAGCATGCTTTTTTAGTCTAAACTACACAATTAAACATATTAGTACAATTAATATGAGAAGCAATTTATGATTTAAAAAGGTTAAACATGATTTTTGCAATAATAGCCCGTGTACGTACTCGTCACCTCACGTACACGGTGCCCACACACCAAATAATATCAAGATATCCTAAGGGGAAAGTCCCCAACACAAGGTTAGGCAAGTTACTTACCTCGAACCGCTCAAATCAACATGATATCACGTTCTTGCCACGAGTATCCGACTCCAAATGGCCCGAATCTATTCAAAACAGTACAATACCATCAATACGCGCTAATGGAATGAATCCTACAAGAAAAACTACAAAAATTAGGCCAAAACCCGAAATTGGCTCAAACCCGGCCCCCGGGGCCCACATCTCGAAACCCGACAAAATTCATGAAACTAGAAAGCTCATTCACTCACGAGTCTAACCATATCAAATTTACTAAAATTAGACACCAAATGGTCCTCCAATCCACAATTCAAACTCCCAAATCCCTAGTCTCCAACTTCCAATTTCTACCTTAAATACATATTAACTAGGTGGGAAAATACATGGCAAGGCAAGATTATTGACCAAAAATAAGAACAAGGAACTTTCCTCAAGAAATGCCTCGAAAATGCTCTCAAAAATCGCCCCAACCCGAGTTTGCAAAGCCAAAAATGATAAAACTCGCGAAGCCCTTCGGTTTTAATCACTGCCCAGGTATTTCCGCACCTGCAAAACCTGGGCTCGCACCTGCGGGTGCGCTTGTGAGGAAAACGTGCGTATCTCCGCAACTCACTTACCCCCTCTGCCTTCACACCTGCGACGAAAGGGCCACATCTGCGCCCTCGCGCCTGCGGAGTCCTTTCCGCTTCTGCGCATCTTGTGCATGTGAGAACATCCTTGCGCATTTGCGGGCATTGCAGATGTGGAACTTCCTCGCACCTGCGACCCCAGGCCAACTCTTGACTTTATCGCATCTGCGCCTGCAAGCCCCACTTCTACGAGGCCGCACCTGCGGACTCCCCACAGCAGGTGCGAAAACACAAGAACCAGCAAAAATCAAAAATTTCTCTAAGTCCAAGCTTTCACCCGTTAAGCATCCGAAACACAACCGAGGCCACCGGGACCTCGGCCAAACATACCAACCAATCCTAATACACCATACAAACTTAGTGGAGCTCTCAAATCCCATCAAACAATGCTAAAATCACGAATCACCCTCCAATTCAAACTTAAAGAACTTGAAACTTCAAAATTCTACAACTGATGTTGAAACCTATCAAATCATGTCCGATTGACCTTAAATTTTGCTCACAAGTTATAATCAACATTACAGACCTACTCCAACTTCCGGAATCGGAAAACGACCCCGATATCAAAAATTCCACTACCGGCCCAAAACTCCAAAAATTCGACTTTCGCTATTTCAAGCCTAAATGAGCTACGAACCTCCAAAACAAAATCCGGACACGCTCCTAAATCCAAAATCACCTAACGGAGCTAACGGAACTGACGGAATTCCATTCCGGAGTCATCTTCACATAGTTCCGACTACGGTCCAAATCCTAGGGCTTAAGCTCTCATTTAGTGACTAGGTTTCCTAAAACACTCTGAAACTCAAAACCAATCATCCCGGCAAGTCACAATAGCAGAAAAAGATTTAGGGAAAGCATTTAATAGGGTATCGGGGCTATTACTCTCAAAACGACCGGCCGGGTCGTTACACTTCTTCACTTGATGTAACTGAACTACGCTTGACATGATTCCTATTTAAGAGGGGATACATAGGTAGCCTTATGGGTTTGGTCATGTCTTAATAAAATCTTCATTTTCCCATGATCGAAAATTAGGACAAGATTGCAAGTTCAGCCAACTTCGTCATATGTGGAACAGCCAAAAGTATTGCATTTAAACTGGGGCGGAATTTTGAGGGGAGCCCTCAAAATTCTGAGGTAAGGAGGTTGAAATGTCTCTGAAATGTGTCATAGTTACTGGTTCATCTAAATTATTTGATATCGCATACTAAATTTCAAATAATTATATTTTCACAAATAATTTGTCAAATGCACTCATATTTTTTCGAAAAACTTTGTTTCTATGACAGCCAGACATTACACAGGGTAACTCAAACAGGATCTCGAGACAGGAGCAAAGGCGAAGCAAGGAATCAAGAGCACAAACCAACCATCCCCCGCAAAACTCACAGTGTTTCTTTGAATGCAGGCATAATAAACACAACAGGATATTCGCAAATACATATGCACGGCAAAATCACTACCTCCATGACGACAAGTTGCTAAATGCAAACACATCAAGCTAAGAAATACTTTCCTCTCTCGCAACCGATCATTGATCTTCTTGCGTAAGGCTAAGCACTGCCTTTCTCTGCATGAGACTAAGTATTGTCTCCATTTCTTGAATAAGGCTAAGCACTGCCTTCCCTGCATGAGACTAAGCATTGTCTCCTCTTCTTGCATGAGGCTAAGCACTGCCTCCCTAATTGCATAAGGCTAAGCATTACCTTTCCTTGTATGAGACTAAGCATTATCTCCCCTCTCTTCATGAGACTAAGCATTGTATCCTATTCTTGTATGAGGCTAAGCATTGCCTCCCTAATTGCATAAGGCTAAGCGTTGTCTTTCCCTGCATGAGACTAGGCATTGTCTCCTCTTCTTGCATGAGGCTAAGCACTGCCTCCCTAATGGCATAAGGCTAAGCATTGTCTTTCCCTGCATGAGACTAAGCATTGTCTCCTCTTCTTTCATGAGGCTAAGCACGGCCTCCCTAATTGCATAAGGCTAAGCACCGCCTTTCCCTACATGAGACTAATCAATGTCTCCACTTCTTGCATGAGGCTAAGCACTGCCTCCCTAATTGCATAAGGCTAAGCACTGCCTTTCCCTGCATGAGACTAGGCATTGTCTCCTTTTCTTGCATGAGGCTAAGTGTTGCCTTCCTAATTGCATAAGGCTAAGCATTGCCTTTCCTTGCGTGAGACTGAATATTATCTCCACTACGCTACCTAAGACCTAGCACTATCGCTTTGGTCACCTAGGCTAAGCACCGCCCTCATCTCACACAAGACTAAGCCTTATCTTGTCTCGTCCTCGCATATGACCAAGCATCATATCTTTGCATTTCATGGGATGAAACATCGCCATTTTGTCCAAAGGCATCATAGTCCGAAGGCATCATCCTCATAGCCGAGAGACACCATTCCATGACCTGAGGATCTCTCAAAATTGCACATCATTATTCAAAGGCGTCATAGTCCAGAGGCACCATTCTCATGGCCCGAGGACACCATTTCATGGCCCGTAAATCCCTTATCATACGCTTTATGGCCCAAGATGTCATGGTCTAAAGGACATTATCCTCACCGTCCAAAGATAATTGTCATGGTCCAAAGGGAATTTGCATCACGTTTAAACTTTCGCAATAACCCATATATATATTCACTCCGATTTCCGTTCATAACATTCACATCCTTCAATTGTTTCAAATGTAACCAACTACCAGTAATGGCCTATCTTTTACTCTGTGACCATTCAGATTTCTGCCTTGTGACACAGTTGTAACGTTCCAAATCCACATTCGTAACTCTGCATAAATTCATCTGATACTATCACACCCAAAAGAACCCTCTCCAAAACATGCAAACATTCCTATAACAACTTCATTGGTTTCGTTCATCATTGGATCCAGAACTACAACCAGCCTGATTCTCGTAACACCAGGGATATGTAGGCAACTCAAGAACCAGGGTTCGACCTCTATTTTTTCAAATCACATCATTCCCCACTCAATTCGGCCAAAATTGGTCATCATTTTCTTTACCCGACAATTCTTTCATCATTTCCGGGTAAAGAGGGGCAACTGTTGATACCCAATTTTGCCCTCATATTTTTGCAAATAATTTATATACTTTCAAAATATCATTTTTGCATCATTATGTAGTTTACAAAATATATACAAGCATTTTTTATAATTTTTCATAATGATTAGAGCTTTAAAATTGATTTTCTTGCATTTAAATTACTGAAATATTTATTAATTATTCCTTTAAATTATTCTTGTGATGACTGATAAGTAGGGATTTTTAACCGTTTATTTGCTCTCTTTTACTTGCGTTTTAGTTCAAAAATGCTTAAAGGTATTCCCGAGAACTAATAAATGGGCTTTCTTGCAGGAATATTGGGAAACGAGCCAAAGAAGTGAAAATCAACTCAAAAAGAAGTAAAATTGGATAAGAACCAAAACAAGGCAAAAACGGGCTACAGTGCGGATCGCACAATACTGTGTGCGGTCGCAAACTCTAAAGATGCCCTGATAGAATTTCTTCATAGAGTGCGGACCACACAATTATTGTGCGACCGCAGAAGACTAGATTCAGAGATCTGTAGTTTGGGGAGCTTGAAGATGTGCGGACCGCACCATTATTGTGCTGCCGCAGGATGCCAAAATGTGGCCGGACTCATAAATGTGCAGTCTGCAGAATGAAGCCCTGATCCAGTCCAAGCACAAGAGTGCGGCCGCACTCAAAATTGTGAGATCCGCACAATTAGAGGAAGTGCGGCCGCATCTCACTTTTATGCGACCACGGAAATCCATACCCACCAGTCACTCTTAAAGTGTGTACCGCACATAGAATTATGCGACCGCACAACTTTCGCAGGGGAAAGTTTTTCAGATATTTTCAGCTTGGTATAAATAGATCTTTTTGTCATTTTAAGGTCAAGTTTTGTGCACCTGAACACTTAGAGCCATTTTTATTTATTTTATTGGGTAACTTTGTACTAGTTTGGCATTTAAACATTAGATTTTCTTTCCTTAATCAATTATTATGCATTTTATCGTAGTTTCTTCTTTAATTTCTTCATTTTCCATGAGTAGCTAAACCCTTAACTAGGGTTGTGACCCAACTCTAGTATGGGTACTTAATGGGTGATTGATTTAGGGCTTATTTGTGATTGGGTATATGAATTTTAGCCTAGTTCTTGCTTGAATTTGAGAATTGATGGTTGCAAACATTGATTCATGCCTAATTGACTTAGTCTATACTTGAGAAAGTGAGACTAAGTCTAGGAAAACTTGACTAACAAGAAATTGGGGTGAACTCAAAAAATTGATATCCGCAATTAAATGGTCGAATGTAGAGATAGTAAGACCCGACTTGAGAATTTATCACTTATTTCATGAGATACCCATTTGGACTTGAGAAAGCCGAATTGGGCAAAATCACTTAAACTACCGAGAGGTATAGAGTGAGTAATTACATGTGATTGCTATATTATATCCCGATCAACCAAACATTCCCTAAATCTATAAATTAGTTAGGTAACCAACTAAGCAGAAGTCGCAACCCTAGATCTTTTATAACTTGAAAAACAACCCAAACCAAAAATATTGTCTCTTAGATTTACAACTACAAGCATTAGCATAAAAGTAGAAGTACAAACAGCAATTGAAAATGTGGAAGTGTATTCTTAGGCACGTCATACATTCACACTAGGTATATACCTAATCCCACATCAAGCTCCCTGTTGAATCGACCCCGACTCGCGTTGGGTTTTTATTATTGCATCGACCGACTCGCAACCTAAATTAGTGGTGTGAGTTTGGGCGACATCAATGACCTAATCATCTAAAATTATTATTTGCATCCATAATACATGTTTCAAGTATTGTTTACTTAATTATATTGGTATTCTTAGGCTATTTGCATAATCTTGCAATAATAGCCTATATTTTGCATTGTTATTGTATTTTGTCATTTTATTCAGGGTCAAAATAATATTTTATATTTTTATAATCTTTTACTATTGTTTTAAAGTATTAATTTGCATAAATATCATTTTTATATATTTATTTAACTATTTTTATTAAATTATTTCTCTTTTAATCTCTTATTTAAAAGCTGGCCCAATTTTTGAGCTATTTTTCGGACCAAACAGACTCAAATCCCTGGCCCAATCCTCAAGCCCAACCCCAAGCGACCCTGCCCAGTCCAAAATCCGACCCAGCTCGTTTTTAATCTCAATCGTTGATCAAAAGCGATCAACGGCCCACAATACCCCACTCTCTTTCCTTATATCTATATAACCTAACCTTAATACCCAGTTCCTAAAGATAACCGCCTCTATTCTCTCTATCACTCCCTTCTCCTTCACGAACCCTAGCCATCACACCCCCAATTATCTCTGATTCTGACCTTGAAGATGCACTGATAGAATTTCTTCACAGAGTGCGGACCGCACAATTATTGTGCGGCCGCAGAAGACTAGATTCAGAGACTTGTAGTTTGGGGATCTTGAAGATATGCGGACCGAATCATTATTGTGCGGCTGCAGGATGCCAAAATGCGGCCACACTCATAAATGTGCGGTCTGCAGAATGAAGCCTTGATCCAGTCCAAGCGCAAGAGTGCGGTCGCACTCAAAATTGTGCGGTCCGTACAATTAAAGGAAGTGAGGCCGCATCTCACTTTTATGCGACCGCAGAAAGCCATACCCACCGGTCAGTCTCAAAGTGCGGACCGCACACAGAATTGTGCGGCCGCACAACATTCCCAGGGGCAATTTTGTTAGATATTTTCAGCTTGGTATAAATAGATCTTTTTATCATTTTTAGGTCAAGTTTTGTGCACCTGAACACTTAGAGCCGTATTTATTTACCGTATTGGGTAACTTTGTACTAGTTTGGTATTTACACAGTAGATTTTCTTTCCTTGATCAATTATTATGCATTTTTATCTTAGTTTCTTCTTTAATTTCTTCATTTTCCATGAGTAGCTAAACCCTTAGCTAGGGTTGTGACCCAACTCTAGTATGGGTACTTAATGGGTGATTGATTTAGGGCTTATTTGTGATTGGGTATATGAATTTAGCCTAGTTCTTGCTTGAATTTGAGAATTTATGGTTGCAAACATTGATTCATGCCTAATTGACTTAGTTTATACTTGAGAAAGTGAGACTAAGTCTAGGAAAACTTGACTAACAAGAAATTGGGGTGAACTCAAGAAATTGATAGCCCTAATTAAAGGGTCGAATCAAGAAATAGTAAGACCTGACTTAAGCATTTATCACTTGTTTCGTGAGATACCCATTTGGACTTGAGAAAGTCGAATTTGGCAAAATCACTTAAACTATCGAAAGGTATAGAGTGAGTAATTACGTGTGATTGCTATATTGTATCCCGATTAACCAAACATTCCCTAAAACTATAAATTCGTTAGGTAACCAACTAGGCGGAGGTCGCAACCCTAGATCTTTTATAACTTGAAAAACAACCAAAACCAAAAACATTGTCTCTTAGATTTACAACTACAAGCATTAGCGTAAAAGAAGAAGTAGAAACAACAATTGAAAATGTGGAAGTGTATTCTTAGGCACGTCATACATTCACACTAGGTATATACCTAATCCCACATCAAGCTCCCTGTTGAATCGACCCTGACTCGCGTTGGGTTTTTATTATTGCATCGACCGCCTCGCAACCTAAATTAGTGGTGTGAGTTTAGGTGACATCAATTTTTGCCGCCATTGCCGGGGAGTTAAAAATGGATTTAGCTATATATTTGATTTTGTGTGTGACTTGTCTTCTTTTCCTTCCAAGTTACTAACCTTTTTGTGATTCGATTGTAGGTACAAACAAATGGCTCTCAACAATGATCCTATTGGAAACATGCCTTTGGGGGATGTGGACGTGGAAGATGACCCAGTTGAAGAGGTTCCTCTTGAACCTCAAGCAAATAGACGAGGTCGGCCGCCTCAAGACAACATTCTCGTTCCTCCCCCTAATCCACCAAGAGAGGCTCCACAACGGGTGTTGCCGAATGAAGGGTACGAAAGTGCCATAGTCCCGCCCCGCATTAGGGCGGGCAACCTTCAAATCACAAATGTTATGCTTACATTGCTTGAGCAACGGGGATTCTTCACCGGGGCTCCGAATCGAAATGTGTACAAGCACTTGAAAGGATTTGTGGACACCTGCTGGGGGAGTAAACAGACCAACATTTCAGAGAATGCTTTAAGGTTGAGACTATTTCCCTTTTCTCTACGGGGAAAAGCCTTGGACTGGTTAGAAAGATTGCCAAACCATTCTATCCATACATGTGATGAATTGGCGGAAAAATTCATTTCCAATTTCCTTTTTTCCGAGTATATGGCTACTCTTAGAGACAAGATTCTAGCATTCAAACAAGAATCCAATGAGCCTTTGCACGAGATATGGGAGAGGTACCGCGCTATGGTGAAAGAGTGCCCGAATAATGACATGACTGAGGCTATGATTCAACAAACCTTCTACAGTGGGATCAATACTACTAATCAATGCATGGTCAACCAACTTGCCGGTGGAAATATCATGACAACACCTTATGTCGAAGCTTGCGAAATCTTAGATGAAATGGCGGATACTTCATCGGCATGGCAAAGTAGAGCAAATGTTCCTCAAAGTGATCCAAATATGATTCACCTACACAAAGAATTGCACGATCATGGGCAAGCAATTGCCGAGTTAACCACTACAATGAATCAATTGGCCAAAGTTCAACTTCAATATGTTCAAGGTCCTAAGCAAGTAAATGCAATGGAAGGTGTCAGTATGATGGTGAACAAGCGAAGGCAAAAGGGTCAACAAGTACAAAACCGTATGGAACAATTTGTGCAAGATGATAGTGGGTTCGTCCAAGATGAATCATACAATGAGCAAGAGGAACAAGTGCAATATGTGAATAACTACCAAGGGAAAAGGAACAACTCTCAAGGCCTGAATCACCAACAATGGCGGTCTCAAGGAAATTGGAACAATCAAAACCACCAAGGCAATTAGAGTGGCGGTACCAACAATCAAAGTAATTGGAACAATCAAGGCAACCAAGGCAACTGGGTGGCAATAATCAAGGATATTGGAGAGGCAACAACCAAGGGGGTTGGAACGGTAACCAAGGGAATCGGGGCCCGGGCTCTCAAAGGCCCCTGATATATCAACAACTAAACAACCCGCCTCCTTATCTGTCTCAAGGTTCTAGTTCTTATAACAATGAGATGGGACGGATCGAAAATATGTTCAAATAAATGATGGAGAAAAATGCTGACTCCGATGCTCAATTAGCCTATCACAACACTTCAATCCGCAATTTGAAAGTTCAATTAGGGCAAATCTCGCAAGCCTTAAACACTCGTCCTAAGGGGGCACTACCTAGTGATACAGTGGTAAATTCAAAGGGAGGGAACAACATGGGACATGCCATGGCCGTAACAACAAGGAGTGGAAGAGGTGGAGATACAACCACCTCAAATCAAAGAAGAATTATGGATAATGATGTACTGGTTCAAGAAGATGAGATTCCAAGCAATGTGGTTCAAGCTAATGAAGAAGTGAAATTGACATTGATGTGAGCGTGGAGGAGACCCAAGAAGAAGTGAACCCATCTAGGGAACACGTGATTGACATACTAGAACCGGTAGTGCCAAAGGCCAAGGCACCAATGCCAAGGCCTCCTCATCCATACCCTCAAAGGCTCGCCAAGCAAAATAGTGAGAACCAATTCAAGAAGTTTATTGACATGATGAAGAGATTATCCATTAATGTGCCATTGGTTGAGGCGTTGGAACAAATGCCCGGTTATGTAAAGTTCATGAAAGATTTGGTGACAAAGAAAAGATCTATGAATTGTAAAACTATCAAGATGACACATAAAGTGAGTGCTATTGTGCACTCAATGGCTCTAAAATTGGAAGATCCTGATGCTTTCACAATCCCTTGCACTATTGGAAGTGTCGACTTTGCCAAAGTTCTATGTGATCTAGGGGCGAGTATCAACTTGATAACCTACTCGGTGTTCAAAACTTTGGGAATTGGACAACCAAGACCCACATCTATGAGGTTACAAATGGCGGATCGTACTATGAAGAGACCATTGGGTATTATTGATGATGTGCTGGTTCATGTTGATAAGTTCATCCTCCCGGCGGACTTTGTGATTCTTGATTGCGAAGTGGACTATAAGGTGCCTATTATCTTGGGTAGACCTTTCCTTGCTATAGGGAAGGCTCTTGTTGATGTGGAAGCTGGTGATCTCACCTTTCGGGTGGGCGATGAAAATGTGGTTTTCCGTGTGTGCAAATCTATGAGGCAACTGAATAACAACAAAGTTCGTTCGTTTGTGGACTTAGTGAGCGAGGTGATTGTTGATGATGCTAGTGCCATGATGAATGTTGATGATACTTTGGAGGTCGTATTGCTTAATCATGATGATGATGATAAGGATGGCTATGTGGAATGTGTAAATGCATTATGAGGAATGGGGTCATATACTTATGAACCCCGAAAATTGTCCTTAGATCTTGACAACCGGAAAACTCCTCCAACAAAGCCCTCAATTGAGGAGCCTCCCACTTTGGAGTTAAAGCCATTGCCTTTACATCTCAGGTATGATTTTTTAGCCCATGTTCTACTTTACTTGTTATTCTTTCCTCTTGCTTGATTAACGTGCAGGTAGATTCTACTTTGGCGGTGCTTCAAAAGAGGAAGAAAGCTATAAGATGGACATCGGCGGATATTCGATGTATAAGCTCCGCCTTTTGCATGCACAAGATTATTTTGGAGGAGGATGCCAAATCCTCCATTGAACATCAAGGAAGATTAAATGAAGGTGTGCAACAGGTGGTAAAGAAGGAGATCATAAAGTGGTTGGATGCCGGGGTAGTTTACCCCATTTTCGATAGCCCGTGGACCTCTCTGGTGCAATGTGTCCCAAAGAAACGGGGTATGACTGTGGTCACCAATGACAAGAACGAATTGATTCCTACAAGAACGGTGACCGAATGGAGAGTGTGCATGGACTATTTGAAGCTCAACAAAGTCAATCAGAAAGATCATTTTCCGCTTTCATTTCTTGATCAACTGCTTGATAGGTTGGCCGGACGAGCTTTTTATTGTTTCCTTGATAGATATTCCGGCTACAATCAAATTCTCATTGCTCTTGAGGACCAAGAGAAGACTACTTTCACTTATCCCTATGGTACTTTCACATTCTCGCGGATGCCATTTGGGTTATGCAATGCACTGGTGACGTTTCAACTGTGTATGATAGCCATCTTCACCGACATGGTGGAGGATTTTCTTGAGGTCTTTAGGGATGATTTCTCTGTGGTTGGGAATTCCTTCAATGATTGCTTGAACAACTTGGATAAGGTCTTAGAAAGATGTGAGGAGACAAACTTGGTTTTAAATTGGGAGAAATGTCACTTCATGGTCGAAGAAGGCATAGTCCTCGGTCACAAAATTTCAAAGCATGGTATTGAGGTCGACAAGGCCAAAATTGATGTGATCTCCAAACTCCCTCCCCTACATCCGTGAAGGGAGTGAGGAGCTTCTTGGGTCATGCGGGGTTCTATCGCCGATTCATCAAGGACTTTTCTAAGGTGGTAAACCCCTTATGTAAACTTTTGGAGAAGGATGCCAAGTTCCATTTCAATGAGGATTGTATGAAGGCATTCGAATTGCTCAAGTTCAAGTTTATTACTACTCCTATTATCACCACACCGGATTAGAGCTTGCCTTTTGAGCTCATGTGTAATGCAAGTGATGTGGCGGTCGGAGCAGTTTTGGGGCAGCGTATCAACAAAATCTTCCATCTGGTCTATTATTCTAGTAAGACCATAAATGATGCCCAAGTCAACTATACAGTGACCGAAAAAGAGCTCCTTGCTATTGTTTTTGCTATGGAAAAGTTTCGCCCGTACTTGATGGGTACAAAGGTGATTGTTCACACCGACCATGCGGCGCTTCGATATTTGATGAGCAAGAAATATTCTAAAGCAAGACTAATGCGGTGGATGCTTCTTTTGCAAGAGTTTGATTTAGATATTCAAGACTGCAAAGGAAGTGAAAACCAAGTGGGGGACCACTTGTCTCGTTTGGAGGAGGAGGGTGGGCACATGATGGCCTTGAGATAAATGATTCATTTCCCGACGAGCAACTCCTAGCCATTTCTATGACCGGGATGCCATGGTTCGCCGACTTTGCCAATTATCTTGTGAGTGGCATTGTACCGAATAAGTTCTCTTCAAACCAAAGGAAGAAGATCAAACGGGATTGCCTTGACTATTATTGGGATGATCCTTATCTCTTCCGGATTTGTACCGATGGTGTGATTCGACGATGTGTACCGGAGGAGGAACAAATGGAAATTCTTGAGGCTTGCCACTCTTCGCCATATGGTGGTCACCATGGTGGAGCTATAACGACAACAAAAGTGTTGAGTTGTGGATTCTATTGGCCTACTCTTTACAAGGACGCTAGTGATCTCGTCAAGCATTGTGATGAATATCAAAGGGCTGGTAGGATTTCTAAGAAAAATGAGATGCCCCTCAACGCCATCTTAGAGATTGACATTTTTTATGTGTAGAGCACTGATTTCATGGGTCCGTTCATGAGTTCTTGTGGGAACACTTACATATTGGTAGTTGTGGATTATGTGTCAAAGTGGGTTGAAGCCGTAGATTTGCCCAACAATGAAGCTCGGAGTGTTGTGGCATTTTTGAAAAAGAACATCTTCACAAGGTTTGGTACTCCAAGGGCCATTATTAGCGATGGGGGATCACACTTTTGCAACAAAGATTTTGATACCTTACTTACAAAGTATTGTGTTACTCACAAAGTGTCGACCCTCTATCATCCTCAAGCAAGCGGGCAAGTTGAAGTTTCCAACTGGGAGATCAAGAGTATTTTGTCAAAGACCGTGAATGCCAACTGTATGGATTGGTCAAAGAAACTTGATGATGCTCTTTGGGCTTATAGGACGACTTACAAAACACCGATTGGTATGTCTTCGTATCGGTTAGTGTTCGGAAAAGCGTGTCACCTACCGATGAAACTTGAGCACAAGGCTATATGGGCATTGAAGAAGCTTAATCTTGAATGGTATGTCGCCGAGAACTTAAGGGTGGCACAATTGAATGAGCTTGATGAATTACGGTTCCATGCATATTCAAGTTCGTCCTTGTACAAGGACAAGATGAAGTACCTCCATGACAAGTACATCCGGAACAAGGAGTTCAAAGAAGGCGATGTTGTGCTATTGTTCAATTCTCGGTTGCGGATGTTTCCGTGAAAGTTGAAATCCAAGTGGAGTGGTCCATTTGAGGTTGTGCATGTGACACCCTTTGGTGCATTAGACTTGAAGAACAAGAATGATGAAATGTTTAGAGTCAATGGTCATCGGGTGAAACATTATCTTGGCAAAGTGGATGATTGCCACGTTGTGGCGTTAATTCATTTCAAGTGATTGATGGTAACCTGTGTCGTGCTGCGACGTTAAATCAGGTGCTTCTTGGAAGGCAACCCATGTGTCTTTTTCTTTTTCTTTTTCATTAGATAGGCTTTGTTTTGTGCTAACTAGTTTTGAAGTGTATGCAGGGATGGATGTGCATTGCAGGGACTATGTCATAAAAAATTGGCTAAGTGTTGAAAGAGTGCGGACCACACATTAATTGTGCGGACCACACAATTCTAAAGGTAGCAGCAGAAAACACTTTGCGGCCGCACAGTTCTGTGTGTCATCGCACAACTGGAAGACCAAAATTGCAAGTTCTCTGAAGTTGGCCTATCAAAATTCATAGCCAATATGCGGCCGCACTCACTTTTATGCGGACCACAGAGTTGCTTCAGGTCCAGGTAAAGAGTGCGGTCCGCACTCAAAATTGTGCGGCCGCACTCGCCTTAGGTTTGGGGCGACTTGGTCAACCTATAAATAGAACCTCAATGCACTATTCACAAATTTACCACTCTGAGTTCTTGAACCCTAAGCAAACACAGTGCACAGTCAATTAGTTCACAATCTTCCTTCATTTCATCAGTGTAGATTCTTACCTGCATCTTTCATAACTTGTATGTTCATTACATCTTTAGATTTTGCAATTTCTTTTAGTTTTTGTTCTTTTGTGGTAGAGTTGTTGTTAGACCTAAAATGTTAATTGTTAGTCATGGGTGCTTAAAAATCATATGGGTAGTTTCATATAAGTTCATTAGGGACTGGGTAGACCATTAATCATGTTAATTTGTGCATGCCATATCTAAATTGTGAAACATTGCATGAACCCTAACTTTACTGTCATAATTGTTAAAATTGTGCGGCCGCATACAAATTTGTGCGGTCCGCAGACCACTTGATTAGGGAAAATATTGTACTTGAAAAGTGCAGACCGCACTCAAAATTGTGCGGTCCGCAGAAATAATTGTGTGGCCGCATAAAAATGTGTGTGACCACACTTTTGAACTTCAGAGAATTAGTATCTTAAGACTGGACTTGGGCGGTCGCACTCAAAATTATGCGGTCTGCACTTTAGGATGTGCGGCCATACTCATAATTATGTGGTCCGCACTTCAGGGTGTGCAACCGCACTTCAAAATTGTGCGGTTCGCACTAGACAGTCTGCGGCCGCACTCAGAATTGTGCAGTCCACACTGTCTGTTTGATGACTGTTGTGCTGCAATTGTTCTGCAAATGTTTGAATTGTTTTGAACTCAACTGATGTATGTACCTTGTACCTTGTATTATAGACAATGGTTAGATCATGTGGTGGAGGCGATACATCATAAGGGAGAGGTGAATCCTCCCGAGGCAGAGGAAAAGGCACTCGCCCTCTGCGAGTGCAATCAAAGCCTATTGCCAAAAGACGACCACCGGGAGAGGAAGGGCCACAGAGCCCTCAGAATCCAGTTCCTATGCCCCATCCAGGGAAGCCTCTGGGTGTCATTCAATGGAGGTCCAACCTGAGGCCCAATCCCAACCATCCCAACCCACTGGACGTTATCAATTGCGCGACGAACCTACATCTAGTTCTTCTGGGGGTTCTGATGTGGGAAGCCAGGGTTCCGAGCCCTCCTCTACACCTACTCCTTCGGCACCATTAGCTATTGATGTCGATGATGATAATGTCCCGGATGGTGGGGGGGACACTCAAGTGGGCGGCCTTGAGAGGTTGAAGAAAAAGGAAATGTGGGAGGATCGGTTCGTGAGCTTGACAGCCTTCAACAGGTTCCGGGAATTATGGCCCTAGAGGTCGCTCACAATTAAGCGATAGTTCTTATTTAAGGATTTGGATATTCATAATCCAAATGTCGTTAGACAGTTCCACGAGCGCAAGGGGTGGAAGTGGTTCACCCACAGTGTCATCGATGCAAATAAGCACTTGGTCAGGGAGTTCTATGCCAATGTGGCTCACATCAAGAAGGGGACAAAAGTGACAAAGGTGAGAAATTTGAAAGTCCGCTTCGACGCCTGCTCTTTGAACACTTATGTGGGATTCGAAGACACGGAGGCAGTCCAGTACCTATAGAAGTTGGCTCTGAGTGACGCATCTCGCCCTTGGCTAGCTGAGATTTTGGCCGCCCGAGGACCATCACCACCATGGATTATAGCAGGAGTTCCTATCCTCCGGGACACCATAAATTTTGAAGCTAAAGGGTGGCAAACCTTTGTGTGTAGCCGGATTGATCCGAGTTAGAATGAGAACAACCTCTAACTTCCCCGGGCAGTTCTGGTGGCTTCTATTATGATAGGGTACCCAATCAATGTGGGTGCCATCATGTCAACCAACAACACATTGGCGGTTCGAAAAAGTGAAAAGTCCTACCCTTATCAAAACACCCTCACAGAGTATTTCAATGATGCCAAGGTGGAGCCGAGACCATATGACACAAAAGTAAAGGCCAAGAAGCCTTTCTCAGGGTACTACCTGCAGGGTGCTGACAACCCAAAGTTCAAGGGTAAGGTCACTACCACCGTTCGTGAGTCTTACGAGCCATCGGTGGTGGGTTCCGAGGCTGCTGCTGAGCCATCTACAGCTCCCATGCCTTCCACAGTAGCCGGGCCTTCCACCGGGACAGCCGCAATGCCACCATCTTCATCTTCTAGTCCATCGGTTGTAGTACCAGTGCCAGCCTCATCCACTTATCCTCTCACTGCGATGCGAGTCTCCTAGACTTTGGCAAGCCTCAACAACTGGATGTAGACAGCCACTTCTAAGCTGTCTGACATATCCAGTACTGTTACAGCACAGTCCTCTACCCCAGCAGCACCACAGGTCCCTCCGTCGGTAGAGGAAACATTGAAGAAGATTCTGGACAACCAGAAGACTATTATGGATACACTGGTGGCTCGCGGGGGTGCTATTGAGGAGTTGACCAAGCAGGTGAAGAAGATGAGAAAATACCAGGCTTCAAAGAAAGCAGTGAAGAGTTTGAGAGAGGAGGTGAATAAGATAGCAGCAGCAGGTGATTTGCCTTTTGACCTACTGATGGAGACAGATCCATCAGTACCAACTGACCCAGCAGCACCATCAGCAGAGGCACCAGCTAGCCAGTCTGACGAGCCAGATCTCACTGCCCCCACTGCTGAGGAGATACTTCAGATGCTCACCAACACTGTTGTCCCTCAGCCCGGTGATGATGAGATACAGTTAGAGAAGACTGAAGGTGGTGATGTTGCCAGTCACCCTGAGACCACATAGGGAGTTTTCTTTACTCTCTATCCTCTTTTGTTTTGATTTTGCTAAGCATTGAGGACAATGCTTGTTCTTATTCTGGGGGGTGGTCTATTTTGGTTTATTTTGGATGACTATGATAACATTTGATTACTTTTGGGCCTGTAATAACTTTAATACTCTCTTTTATTTTTATTTTCTCCCTCATTGTGTATATATTCATCCCTCTTGTATATATTCTATTCCTCTTGGTTTGTATATTCATTTGCCTTACTTTCAGTAGTTTATTTCATAGCTTCTTCATTTTGTTTTCTTAATAGTATAGCTTCTTAGTTACTTTATTAGCTTCCTTTTGATTTGTTAGCTTCTTTTTATGTTTTAGTGAACAATAAGCCTTTGGTTTTCTTAATGCTACGGTTCTTTCCAAAGGTGGGTCTTATGTGAACCGGGTGACACTTCCCAACGATGGATGGCATGACAACCTTCTTAAAGGATCGAGTCAGTTTTTGATGATTAGGTAGAAACAAGAAGTATTAATGAATAAATAAGGGTCAAGCATGCTTCACTTGGTACCAACACACTTAACTACGCGCTTATGGTTAAAACCAAGTTTTTGTAAAGAAATAGCCCTAGTTAGTAACCTTGTGACTCTTGTGTTGACTTAGGCAATCATCGGGTGGTTTAGTTGAACCATTAGCAATTTTTAATCTTGAATGCAATTGTTGTGGGCCCTCGACTCTATTCTCTTTGAAAATACGGTTGTGTGAGAGGTGAGGTATTTTTTTACAAGTCCAAGTACCCGTGTGAGTAGTCTAGAACTTAGCCCGAATGTGTTTCTAGGCGAAATTCTAAGTTAGCCTGGTTTGAGAAGTGATTGTAGGCTTTCCTTGACCCATTTTGAAACCTTCCATGGACCACCAATGATATTTTGTAAACCCTTTTTAGCCTAAAACCTATTTTTTCGATAACCACATTACAAGCCTTTACCCATTTTATAGTGACTCTCTCTTGGCACCCGAACTTTCTTTAGCACTCATGTGATTCAAATGGCAAAAAAACATAAGTTTGGGGGAGACACGAGGAGTTTAAAGATAACAAAGAAGGAAAGTATGAATAGCATGACAAAGAAAGAGTGATGTCAAGTTTCTCTAATCCCCCTAAGGGAAAAGAAAATGACTCAAAGAGTCGGCAAAGTAAGAACCAAAAAGAGAATATGAAGTGTTAAAGGGAAGATGAACTAATTCCATTCAGATATTTCCCTCCTTAGTCCAAAAGCCTTCATTACATGACGAAAAGCCCTAGGTGATTTCAAGTCGAGCGAGCTTACATTAGTGGTGATCTACATGTGGGGCAAATTTATGGTACTTAGAGCCGGGCTTGTGACATTCTTTTAAGAGTGATGAGCGAATCTTTCTCGAGTCATTGAATTGAATTCTTCATTCGTGAGTGAGATGAGCTTCCAAAGAGTATAGGAGGAGGAATTTGGGATCCACAGTGACTTGCATGAAAGTGCGAGCTTCCTTAATGAACAAAGTCAACCCTTGATGCTCAAGCGTCACATTAGAGCCATTTGTGCTTTAACATTCAAATCATAGGTTTGTCAATGATTCATGAACGTGTGGGTAATTGTTGGTCCCAATTAATTTGTGTTTGATTCAACTTAGGCCAGCTGAAATAGCCCTTTTCTAGTGGAGGTGGGAAATTGCCTTAATTGCTTGAGGACAAGCAAAAGCTTAAGTTTGGGGGAGTTGATAAGTAGGGATTTTGACCGCTTAATTTGCTCTCTTTTACTTACGTTTTAGCTCAAAAATGCTTAAAGATATTCCCGAAAACTAATGAAATGTGCTTTCTTGCAAGAATATTGGGAAATGAGCCAAAGAAGTGAAAATCAACTCAAAAAGAAGTAAAATTGGATAAGAACCAAAACAAGGCAAAAACGGGCTACAATGCGGATCGCACAATACTGTGTGCGGTCGCAAACTCTGAAGATGCACTGATAGAATTTCTTTACAGAGTGCAGACCGCACAATTATTGTGCGACCGCAGAAGACTAGATTCAGAGATCTGTAGTTTGGGGAGCTTGAAGATGTGCGGACCGCACCATTATTGTGCTGCCGCAGGATGCCAAAATGTGGCCGGACTCATAAATGTGCAATCTGCAGAATGAAGCCCTGATCCAATCCAAGCGCAAGAGTGCGTCCGCACTCAAAATTGTGAGATCCGCACAATTAGAGGAAGTACGGCCGCATCTCACTTTTATGCGACCGCGGAAATCCATACCCACCAGTCACTCTTAAAGTGCGTACCGCACATAGAATTATGCGGCCGCACAACTTTCGCAGGGGAAATTTTTTCAGATATTTTCAGCTTGGTATAAATAGATCTTTTTGTCATTTTAAGGTCAAGTTTTGTGCACCTGAACATTTAGAGCCATTTTTATTTATTTTATTGGGTAACTTTGTACTAGTTTGGCATTTAAACATTAGATTTTCTTTCCTTAATCAATTATTATGCATTTTATCGTAGTTTCTTCTTTAATTTCTTCATTTTCCATGAGTAGCTAAACCCTTAGCTAGGGTTGTGACCCAACCCTAGTATGGGTACTTAATGGGTGATTGATTTAGGGCTTATTTGTGATTGGGTGTATGAATTTTAGCCTACTTCTTGCTTGAATTTGAGAATTGATGGTTGCAAACATTGATTCATGCCTAATTAACTTAGTCTATACTTGAGAAAGTGAGACTAAGTCTAGGAAAACTTGACTAACAAAATATTGGGGTGAACTCAAGAAATTAATATCCCCAATTAAAGGGTCGAATGTAGAGATAGTAAGACCCGACTTGAGCATTTATCACTTATTTCGTGAGATACCCATTTGGACTTGAGAAAGCCGAATTGGGCAAAATCACTTAAACTACCAAGAGGTATAAAGTGAGTAATTACGTGTGATTGCTATATTGTATCCCGATCAACCAAACATTCCCTAAAGCTATAAATTAGTTAGGTGACCAACTAGGCAGAAGTCGCAACCCTAGATCTTTTATAACTTGAAAAACAACCCAAACCAAAAACATTGTCTCTTAGATTTACAACTACAAGCATTAGCGTAAAAGTTGAAGTACAAACAACAATTGAAAATTTGGGAGTGTATTCTTAGGCACGTCATACATTCACACTAGGTATATACCTAATCCCACATCAAGCTCCCTGTGGAATCGACCCCGACTCGCGTTGGGTTTTTATTATTGCATCGACCGACTCGCAACCTAAATTAGTGGTGTAAGTTTGGGCGACATCAATGACCTAATCATCTAAAATAATTATTTGCATCCATAATACATGTTTCAAGTATTGTTTACTTAGTTATATTGGTATTCTTAGGCTATTTGCATAATCTTGCAATAATAGCCTATATTTTGCATTGTTATTGTATTTTGTCATTTTATTCAGGGTCAAAATAATATTTTACATTTTTATAATCTTTTACTATTGTTTTAAGGTATTAATTTGCATAAATATCATTTTTATATATTTATTTAACTATTTTTATTAAATTATTTCTCTTTTAATCTCTTATTTAAAAGCTGGCCCAATTTTTGAGCTATTTTTCGGACCAAACAGACTCAAATCCCTGGCCCAATCCTCAAGCCCAACCCCAAGCGACCCTGCCCAGTCCAAAATCCGACCCAGCTCGTTTTTAATCTCAATCGTTGATCAAAAGCGATCAACGACCCACAATACCCCACTCTCTTTCCTTATATCCATATAACCTAACCCTAATACCCATTTCCTAAAGACAGCCGCCTCTATTCTCTCTGTCACTCCCTTCTCCTTCACGAACCCTAGCCATCACACCCCCAATTATCTCTGATTCTGACCTTGATATGGAATCCTCTTGCGATTTGCCTTCCATATATGCTCCATCTCCGTATTACTTACACGATTTTGGTATTACTTAGTACTTGCCTATTTCTGGCAAGTACCAGACCTGGAATCATGTGGAAATCATCTTCAATCTTTAAGACCTAGACGGTATTCCATCTATATACATTCATGACAAAGCGATATGAAGCCGATTCACCAAAATCTTCGGTCAAATCTTTGATTTCTGTCAATTAGGGTTTACCTAATTTTTCTCCTAATCCGATTAAACTGATTATGCATGTTATTATTTCCTTATTTATGTTTGATTTTACAATGTTTCCTTGTTTGTTTGCTTGATTTCTACTACTATATAAACACCTCCTTATTCCCATTTGAAACAGACATTTTTCACGAGATTCACTAAGAACTAAAGGCTGTCACTCCCCGGGATTCGTTTGAAGCCATTGGGAACTCTGACACACTAAGATTCTGGGTTCTATTGCTCTTTGCTGACGTTCAGAGTATTGTGGAGTTTGTTCTTTCTTGTTTGTCTATTTGTCAAGTGATAACTCGTAAGTTCCTTAGCTTTTGCAATTTTATTTTCCTGTGTTCATGATTTGTATATTCATACCTCTGAAATTTCATGACCTAATATTTTTCTAGACCATCTTTATGTGCAACCTTACTGGCATTGAACTCGTTTTGTGATCTGAACTTCTTTAGCATTTGAGTTTACCTGAATCTGCCAGTTCTGAGATATGTTTATGCTTAACTTGAATAATTTATATTTTCTTAAGTTCGTTTAGCCTAATGTGTTGGTACCTGAATATTTACATTTACTGCTTGGCATGAGTTTGCTTCCCTACTTTGTTCTGGGTTCCTGTAATGACTGACTCTTATCTATAATGTATCCTAATCTATGACCTTCACTCTAGCTATGACCTACTCCCATGCTATTTTGTCACTCATTATGCCTTCGGTTTGCCTAATCATGTATTCCCTGGTGATTAGTTGGGACCTTTAGAGTAGACATCTTAACGTGTGTTTCCTTATAATGTTTTATATTGTTTTGTCTTAGTGATATAAGTTGGCATGTCTACTTTCTGGTGTTGTGATGGATATTTAACATAATTTGGACCCTCAGGCTTTAAATCCTTTAAGTTAGTGCTCTACATTAGACTCGTTTGGCATTGTGCACCTTTGTACGTTAATCTTGAAAACATGATTCCCCTGCTTCTTATAAAATATTTTCTGCCTAATATGCTAAGTGTTTGAACTTGTGATATCAATCTGTTCTTTGGGTTTTTGTTGATTCTCTTTGCTTGTATGTTCTTTGTTTAATCACCCCTACTATGTCTTCTTCAAAAATATAAGTGCACCTCTTCAAATTTTATAACTTGATCATTGTCATCTCACTCTCATTTGTTACCTACATTATTCTGAATCTATCACTCTTGGTCGGCTGAAAGCCAAGGCCACCAAAACTCTCTCTATTGACCTCCCTAGTGTGAGCACTGCTCGGGGTCCATTTGAGACCCCTGTGAACTCTGACACACTAGGATTTGGGGTTCTTTGGTCACTCTCTTTGTTGCTGGAACTTGAGTTGTCTCTGACATTTAGCTTTTCTTCCTCACATTATTTGAATAATCTGCAAACTGGGTTGTGTAAGTGATTTCTGTGTAATTCAATATTTTGGGTCATATGGGAAATTTGTGACTATTTGGTTTGGCTTGAGTTCCTCTATGACTTTTAGGTTGTGCTGATGGGCATAGTCCCCTGTTTGGATCTGAGCACGCTATTTGCGAAGAAGGAGTTTGTTGAAGGCCCGGGAAATACTGGGTATCTCCTTTGGGACTGTTGTAGGCCTACTATAATTTCTTGTGTAATATTTGTATTTATATTCCTCATCTGGTCTGTAATAATTTTGTAATAAACAATTGGGGTATTAGTGAAATTGGGGAAACGGTATATTTTAATATTTACATGAAAGGGTAGAAAACATGCCTATAGGATTCGTGTGATTTACTTATCCAACCTGCCATATATGTTATTTGAATCTCCATGTACACTAGTAGAAATCATGCCATTAGGGGAATCACACATTCACACAACTTGTTTACTATCAAAGCATGAGCTTAAATACTATATTTATTCCCACGTCCATTGTTATGTGTCACTAGACAACATGCCTATAGGAAACAAAATGCCAATAACCATCCTTCAATTTGCATAACGGCAGTATGTTTATTAGATACCATGCCTATAGGATTATACTAGCTTATGCTCTACTGGTCCTCATCTAGATATCATGTCCATAGTTTCTTAATTGATTCATCAGTTATTGTTATATCTATTGCTCGCCTAGAAAATATGCCATATGGACGAAGTGTTACAGAATCAGTTTTCAACTGCCAACTATTATAACCTAGCTATAAAATACTGCTACTCGCTTAGAAAGCATGACGATAGGATCAAACATGAGTAATTCTTAGTATTCTCGATGATTTTCACTCCCCCCCATTGTGTAAAGCACTTAGAGATCATATATATAGGTTTTAATAACTTATAATCTGTAATTTCAATAAACAACATAACAGAACCGGATACTCTTAAACTGAGTAGTTGTTTAGAAACCATGTCTATAGAGCTTAATGACTTTAATTTGCCTTAATTCTGAAACTGTCCAGTTCCTAACGTAAAAATCTGTTTGCATGCATTTGTTGTCTAAGTATGGAGGCTAACTTGAGCCTTTAACTGTCCTTAAGTGAAGTCTTATTTGTTTTGAATATCGCTTAGTTTTATCATTTTGAGAAGCCTAAGTAAAGTCTATAACCACCCAAATAGAGGTCCAACACCTCCTGGATCATAGGCATGGGACGGGTAGTGCACGCATAGGACGCGACCTGGAATTGAATGAGAACGCTCTAAGTAAACTACTTTAACAGAGTAATTGGGTAGTAGAAAATGATAGTTTGTTCCCGCTGAATAATATGAGCAACTCCTATCTAAAAGGAGTTGCGAAGTATTATTTATATTGCACGGGGTGATCCTTTAGGCTAAAAAATTTAGGACCCCTCTTTTCTCTTTATACACTTAGTCATCTAATATAGACCGTTATAGTTGTATCCTTGTAGTCCTTAAAGATTCGTATCAATTCTCATTGTGTTATAATGAAACTCTTTGACCTTTTATTTTCTTTGTTTATTTAATCATCTTGCCTAATTATAATCCACGTAGTCTTAAGTTCGGCTGGGACCCACAGTTGTGGACCTCGAAGAGTGCCTAACACCTTCTCTTTGAGGTAATTTGAGCCCTTACCCAATCTTTGTTAGTGCTTACTAGTCAAACAGAATTATCTGCATAATAGGTGCCCTAACGCACCTTAAAAATCATTAGGTGGCGACTCTTCTTCTTTTAACACTTTACCTCCGACTCAAAAGGAGTTGTCACAAACGTTGAAGCCCGCTTTTTGCGAGAAAAACGGGGCGCGACAATTACCAGAAATGCAGTTGTGTAGAATGAAGGAGTAAGTTTCTCCGATGATCAACCTATGTCCTATTTGAATGCACCATTTAGGCCCAAATATAAGGGCACAAAATTCAGCCTAGTTGTTGGTTCCAAGTCATAGAGGCGGTGTGTAAGCCATAAGCATCCTTCCCCCACTATCTCTAACAACTCCCCCAGCACCACATATACCATCTATGCACGAGCCATCATTATTGAGCTTTAAAAAGAGAATTGGAGGTCTGCTCCATTTGACAATGATAATAGAAACCTCATTGAGAGAGTGATTGCATAGATTGTAGGCATCAATCAAGTTGTCACCAACACTAATTCTTTCAAATTTAGCCTTCGCCTTGTTGATAATGTTGAAGGTGATTAAATAAATGGATCTAGCTACAGATGGCCTTTCAGGTTCATACTTTGAGTTGCATCTTGATCTCCACAATTCCCATAAGATAAAGGGCGGCAAGATTTTAAGCACATATGCAGAAACTATGTTTCTAGTCCTCTGCATCTAGCAATTAAATAACAGATTCCATAGATTTACATTTCTGTATGTAATACCCAATGAACCAGCAAAATATTTCCAAATAATTTGAGCATACTGGCCTTGACAGAATAGATGCTCTATTGTTTCTATACCAGAGATCAAACCAGGGCCAATACAACAAGAACATCTTGAATCTATATTGATACCAAACATTGTAATCTTATCATCGGTAGGAAGTCTATCATGTACTGCCCTCCACGTTAAGAAAGCCATCTTGAAGGGTATGTCTTTGTGCCATATTCTGGAGTCAAACTGGTTTATCTGTCTTTTCTGTCTGAGTAAATCCCAGGCTATGGATATAGAGAATTTCCCAGAGTTAGTAAAAGTCCAGCATGGGGTATCCTCAGCTTCCTGATTGAAAGTTAAGAGTTGTTGTGTTAGTTGTATATTTACTAAATCTGGTGGTTAGACCTGGAGGCAAGACCAATCCCATTGACCTTCTTTAAACACCTCATTGAGCATAATGTTATCTTGGACTAGATCATTCTCAATCCTCTTATATAAAGGGTCATGGCTGGACCAATTGTCAAACCAAAAACTAAAGTTTCCTTTGCCAATTTTTCATAGGATTTTAGGCTCCACCCTTTCCCTTATATCACACATAGCTTTCCAGCTGTGAGATTGTCCAGTTAACTTATGTATAGTGAGAGGATGAGTGGTATGGCAGTATTTAACTCTCATGAACCGAGACCACAATGAATTGAAGGTTCTAAAATTCCATCATTGCTTAGTAGTGAAGGCTCTGCATGTGTCCTCCAATTTTCTGAAGTTGGATCCACCTTCATCATACGGAAAGCATGACTTGTTCCAAGAAATCCAGTGGTGTTTACCCCCTTCTTTCAGCCCGCACCAGAAGAACCTGACTATAAATTTTTCAATCATAGCAATGGTGCCTTTGGGCGGGTGAACAACTGTCCGAGTGTGAATATTAAGGGCTAGAAGTACATGTATTATAAGAACTTCTCTGCCTCCATATGAGAGAAACTTCAAATGACATCCTTTGGTTCTGTTGATAACTTTACTAACCATTTCAGAAAAGAAAGAAAGTTTTATCCTTCCTGAGTAGAGTGGACAACCTAAATATTTTATGGGAAACTTGTCATATCTCATTCCCAGTATTCTTCTAACCATTGTGATGGTGCTTTGGGTTGTACCAGGAGCCATAGTAAAATAACACTTGCTTTTATTGATCAACTTACCTGAAACTTTCTCATACACAGTTAAAGTGTTCAGGGTCAGCTGTAGGAAGGTATTCACACTACTGAAAAAAATTATAGTATCATCCGTGAAAGCACGGTGATTGTGTACCTTCTGTTGGAATGTAGCTCATTGAGCATTTGAGATAATAATTCAGCACTCAAGATAAAGAGTGAGGGGAAGGGGTCATCCTGCCTAAGTCCTCTTCCGAATTTAAAAAAACTATGCATGCTACCATTCATTAAAATAGAGTACCAATTATTGGAGATAAATCTTTGAATAAGCTCAATCCAATCTTCTGCAAAACCCAGTTGTCTAAGCATGAAACAAAGAAAAGCCACGAAACTCTGTCGTAGGCCTTTGTCATATCTAATTTGATAACCACGTTGGCATTTTTTCTTGGTTTGCCAATGTTATTGATGATATCTTGTGCTAAAAGAATATTTTCAGTAATGGCTTTGCCTTTAACAAAATAACTCTGATTTTGAGTGATTATCTTGGGAAGAATCTTGCACAGTCTGGAGTTAAGGACTTTAGCAATGATTTTTCTATAAACATTACATAAACTGATGGGCTAAATGTCTGAAAAATGTTGAGGTGATTCAACTTTAGGCAACATGACTAGACAAGTGTGGCAGAAGAATCTTGGTAGGTTAGCTCATTGAAAAAAGGCAATCACAACATTGTGAATATCTTCAAAAATAATATGCCAAGCAGTTTGATAGAATCTTCTGGTCAGACCATCTGGCCTTGGAGCACTGTTAGGATTGATGGAGAAAACACTATCTTTAATCTCTTGCAGTGTAGGGATAGAGGTGATAGCTGCATTATCCTTTGTTGTTACAACCTTTTTAACCACATTCAAGATCCTGTTGTCTTCCAATATATTATCTGCACTGAAGAGTTGTTTGAAATACTTAACAACTGCTTCTTCTACATCTTTCGTACCTTCCACCCAGTTGTCATCGAGGTCTTTGATCTTCTATACTTTCAACCTCTTTCTGATGTATCTGATGTATTCTGTGTTATTAGGAGCACAAGTAATAAGTAAAGGGGCATGATCTGAGCATGATCTGGATAAGTGGGTTACACTGGTCCCTCCAAACTGGTCGAACCACTCTGAGTTGTACACTAGCCTGTCTAATCTCTTCCAGATGGTGTTAGGAGGATCTCTATTATCACTCCAAGTGAATAAAGAACCCAAGAAACCTGCATCCTGAAGATCACCGTCAGCCAAATAAGCAATAAAATCAAAACTTTCTTCAATCTTGTATGGCCTCCCTCCTATCTTTTTATCTGCACTTGTGATAACGTTGAAATCTCCTACAACTCCCCATGGGCCCACCACCATACTGGCAACGTCTCTCAGTTCATTTCATAGAATATTTTTCAGTTGTTCATCACACTTTGCATAAATAACAGACAGATAAAAGGGGACGGTGCTCTCAGATTGGGTGATGTGAACTAGAATATGTTATTTTGTATCCTCAATGATGTTCAGGACATAACCAGCGGACCAAAAAATCTAAATTTTATTTGTGCATTTGTGAAAACATGATTGATATCCTAGTTTTCTTTTGAATTTGTCAATCTTTCTTGCCCCTACCATAGGTCATGCAGGAACATATAAGGAATTTTATATTCTTGTTTGATCAGAGTGAGTCTTTCAACAGTTTCTTGGGATCCTATGCCCGTTATATTCCATAAAATTGTGCTAATCATGAGTAATATCGGGGGTAAGGTTAAGTTGTCCCATTTTTTTGTTGCTTGTCTCTTATATGGCTAGGGGAACAAATTTGGCACTGGCCGAATTAAAAATTCCTCTTGGAGACAAGTTGTTGAAGTATGTAACATTTTGTTGATCTTGGGTAAGGATGGCAAGCACTACTTCCAAAGCTATAACATCCCTTGACCCTCTTATAACTTCATCATCAGACTTGGATGAGTCATAGTCTTCTGATGAACCTTCCATAACAATGTCAAGCTCACAATCTTTATAGGCAGTGTCTTCATATATTGCGTTCTCTCCCTTTCCATCTATGTTTACATTGCTCACACTAATGTTTTGATCTGAATTCAGCTTCTTTGCACGTTCATATTCCTTTTCTTTTGCCTTTCTTCCAGCACACCTTCCAGATAGCATAGGGTTCGGCCCAAAGAGAATTTTGTGGAGGTGTGTTATCAAGCCTAACTGTTAGTGGCTTCTGTTATAATTTAATTGATTGTTGATGGGTTTCTTCAGCAGATGAGAAAATTGAGTAACAATTTAATTGTGTAATTGTTGCTCTTTTTTAACTGATGAGATAATTGAAAAAAGTGACTGACTATTGCATTTACTAACGGTTTCTCTACCCATTACAATATGAAAGGTTGCACTTTTTAATGCACCATCATTAATTATTATCTATTATCACAGAAAACATAAATTCATCAAGTAAATTTTGCAGAGAATACCAAAGTTCTTAGTAAAAGTTGACTATTTGAATAATTAGGATGTATAAGCTTAAAGAACCTAATAATGATCCGCAATAGAAAAGGTTTATTTGCATTATCTTTATGATTATTAAAAGTGCACTATTTAAGTGTATTTACAATTTTGTACATTACTATTATTGGAGTACTGATTCCTTGAATGGTAAAAAGGTCACTCAGCTTTTGAGGGGATATTTTCATAATTCAACTTGGACTTAAAGGCTTCCCACTTATAATAGAGTATCATTGTTAGCTTTAAAAATCAAAAGCGATATTTCAACCATTATAATGTGCAATACTTAAGTTTAGGCACCAGGGCATGGATCATGCATTGGAATTCAAAATTAAATAAAAGAGCACCTTTGAGGTTTATACACTTTCTCTCCTTTCCTACGACCTAATTCAGTTTGGCGGAATAGAGTTAAATTCGTCCAGACATAAGACATTAATTTATTATTAAAAACATATATAAATGGGAAATAATATATTATAAACTTCATAATTAAATGAAAATTAAAAGAAACTTTTTTATTTGAGCATAGGATAAGATGTCCCTTTACATCTTACACGCACAGGTCATTGCTTGCGAGTAAGTTGGTCAAATTAAACAAAACAAGAACGAGGATTAGATGTCTGACGTGAGTGCTGACATTATTTTTGCCAGGTAGATAGTATAGATTACTAGAGTTTCGAGAAAACAAATGTAGTATTTATGTCCTACCGATACTATTCTTATTAATCGATTCAACATTTTTTATATTAAAAATAAATTGTACTATTAAACTTCTTATCTTACCGTAAGTTTTAGTTATACAAATGTTTAAGACTATAAGTTTTTTTAAAAAAAAAAAAAATCTTGGTTAAACTAAATCAAACTACTGTCACATTAATCCAAACTGAAGGAGTATGTAATAGTAATAGTGTATTAACTCTTTAATGGCACGAAAGTTGTATAGACAAGAATACATTTTCATGGTGTGTGTATATATATATATATACACAAAAACCTGATAAAAATAGATACCACAATCGAGATTGATCTTGGCGACAAACACCTAGTACTATATAAGTGAGAAACAAGAGTGATCTTTGTCAAAGTTGTAGAACATCAGTATCCGAGAGTTACGTTAACCATATTGTTCTGTTTTATTTGTAAACTGCAATATTATGTCGGGTCCGGAGTGTTGTGAAAACCCACCAAAGCTGAGCTCAGGCAACAGTGGAGGAGAAGCAGGTCATGTCCAACAACTTGGAGGCTTCAGCTGTTATGTTTCTGGCTCTGTTCATTCCACTCTTGCTCTCCTCCTTGTTTCTGATGTTTTTGGTAAATTCTTTTTATTTAGCTTTCAAGATTTTTGGAATTTCAGATTTCTCTTGGAAGCAGACATTGAAAGCTTAAAAAAGAATCTTTTTTGGTGGTTCTTGTTAATTGAAATCCACATATAAAGACGAAAAGGAGCTATAATTTTGGGTTCATCTCACATATGGTCACTGACCTTTACCCTACCCACTATAACAATAGTAACGTCGTAAAACTATTTTTTTGTCATGTTAATGATTGATGGATTGAGAGATCGATGGAGCAGGTTTCTTTTTTTTACAAATTAATTATTTATGATGCTCTAATCATATATCTGGTGTCAGACTCATATGGATTGTACGTGTCCATTTCCTATCAACAAATAACATTGTGAATGTTCTAATTAGCGTCTTTTTATTAATATGCAGGATATGAAGCTCCAAAGTTAAGGTGAGGACTAGCAGGAATTGATATGAATGCAGTCCAGTTCTGAATTCTGTGAATAAGAATCTCTTTTTTATGTGATTTAATCCTGGTTTAAGCAAAGTTGTCCTTTCACCCTATCAAATTAGCTTCTCAATTCCTACAGAAACTTTATCCTCACTGCACTAATAAATGGTTAAACATCAACGTTAACAATGATGATAAGATGTTGAAATCTTGCTATTGACATATAGATAGCTATATTGGATGTAAATATATATTTACGTCAAACTGATATGCTTGCTTTCAAAATTATAGGAAGCTTGCTGACAAAGTTGCAGCAGCTGGCTTCTACGTAGTAGTCCCTGATTTCCTCCGTGGCGATCCACATATAGCTAATGATGTGAGGCCATTAGAATTATGGATAAAAGATCATGGACCGGTAAGTTTTATTTCTAATACTTTTCTATGCATTTTCTAATTCAATGTGTCTGGATATTAGCTGAGATTTTGAGGTTTGAACTTCATTTTCATGAATCCCTTATGTGATTTTCAATAATGCATCCTGGAAATATAGGATATCTTGGTTTTTTTTGTGCAGTAGCGAAATCGGACTACCATTTTGTTTCTGCTGAGTTTTGGGGGATTTTGTATATTTGGCTTGTTCATTTGTGGAGTCTGGTTGACCTGTCAAGTTTACACTTTTATTTAATGTATTCTTGTTACATTAGGATCAAGGTTTCGAAGATGCAAAACCAGTTATTGAAGCTTTAAAGAGCAAAGGTGTTACTAAAATTGGAGCAGTGGGCTTCTGTTGGGGAGGTAATCTTCTTGCTATGGCTACAAGTTTTTTTTAAATCTTCCTTTGGCATGAATTAATCTACTTTATCGTTCTAATTTGCTAAATAACTGTATTTTAAATTCTTTTCAGCTAAGGTGGTTGTGGAACTAGCAAAGTATGCTTATATCCAAGCTGCAGTGCTTTTACATCCTTCATTTGTCGCCGTAGATGATATGCACGGTATGACTTTGTTATTAGATCTTCTATATTTTCTTCTCATCTTTCTCTTGCTTGTGGATATAGAATTCAGCTCACCAATATAATGAGCTCATAACATTGAGAATATTCAGGCATAATTTTCATTTAGGCCTTGATCGCCTCTTCAGACATTCGTTTTTAAAGTAAGAAATCTTTTTCGAGCATCTCTCATTAAAAAAATTCTGGTTCAATGTTATATTGTGTTTGCCATAGTAGCTCTTTTACTTGTTAATTCAGAGCAGGATTCATAAATCAATGCAGTCTGGGCTGAGTTAGGTTGTTTCCATTTCAGAAGTCATAAGTTCCTAATTTGTTGTGATGTTCAGCTGTTAAAGTTCCAATCTCAATATTGGGGGCAGAGATTGACAAAAGATCTCCGCCAGAGCTTGTCAAGCAATTTGAGATGGCCTTAAATGCTAAGCCCGAGGTAGGAAATTTTAGTTGCTTATGATTTTCACTTGTAGACATTACTTTAAAGCCTCTCCATTGGTGATCATAACCTTCTTATGTTGTTTTTACAAAAGAACTCAATTGCACTCACATACTTACTTTTGATTGGAAGCACTTTCATTGACTATTCACTTTATTATACTACTATATATAAATATATGACTTAAAACTCAATTCTGCTTCAGTAAGGGGAAAAATAAAAAGACGAAAGAAAAATGGAAAAATGGAATCCTTTAATATCCATATAAATATATTGGCATCCCCATGTTGCAGAATGATAGCTAGACTGCCTTTCTGACATATTGCTATTGAGTGATATGCTTACTAATTTTATAAGGATATGTTGTCTGTGGATGAACCATAGAGAAGTTTTTTGGTCAGTTTATAGGTGCACATTTTAGAGTGCTACTTTCGTCATCTTGAGAAGTGCTTTGAACCAATGCAAGCATTGAAGTAATTAACTACTTTCAGCAGCATGTCATAATACTTGACTAATTAGAGGTGTATTCAAGCTGTATGACTACACAGTTGGTTACTGGTTCCACAGAGGCTTGTAAGCAGTGGCGAAGCCACATGGTCACAAGGGTGGTCTAACTGACCACCCTTCGTCGAAAATTTGCACTGTGTATATAGGTAAAATATTACGTTTTAGAGGTATATAACACATATTGAACACTCTTTGTCGGGAATTATTTTTCATTCTTTCAAATTTGAATACCCTTAGGAAAATTCTTAGCTTCGCTACTGCTTGTAAGAATGAATGGGACGGTTATGGTGTTTTCGTGCAGGTTGATGCATTTGTGAAGATTTTTCCCGGGGTTGCACATGGTTGGTCAGTGAGGTACAAAGACGAAGATGAAGTAGCTGTAAAATCTGCTGAAGAGGCTCACCAAGACATGTTGGGGTGGTTTGAAAAGCATCTCAAGTAATACTTGCTTTCACCGTCTTGTATTAATTAAAAAAAAAACAGCCGAGTGCACAAAGCATCATATATTCCTTTCCTCGTATGTGTTTCGTTAATAGGCTTAGAAAGGTTTTCTCTGCAGCAAATGATTTCATCTGCATCTTGTCAGGAATGTGGATTTCTCATTTCTCAGTAGGAGAAATGAGTGTTGTTTGTATTTGGTGTTTGAATTAATTTGTTAAAGCAATCTATAAGACTCTTAGAAGTACTGGTCGAGTTCAATAAACTAATGTATTAAACTCTAATCAGCTCAGTTTTAGAATAATTACTCTAAGTTGGTGGTGGAATTATTGGGACAAACATGAGTTCAGATTCTTAAGACAGATCAATACAGTCAATTTAATTAAAATATATAGGAGGTTGCGGGTTCGAGCTGTGGAAACAGCCTCTGACAGAAATGCAGGGTAAGGCTGTGTACGATAGACCCTTGTGGTCCGGCCCTTTCCCGAACCCCGCGCATAGCGGGAGCTTAGTACACCGTGCTGCCGTTTATATAGGACCTTTACATTACCAATTAGCATTATTTTTGACGAATCTATCTCTTGAAGTCTTGATAGGTCTTCCTTAATTAACTAGTCCAACGCAGTTAGGTAGATGTTTACCTCCATTGATTTAATTTCCTAAGGCAAATATCCTTTCAGCTTTGAGTGTCTTCTCCAATAGTTATAGCGGTTTATAGGCACTAGATTTACCTCCTTGTTAGGAGGGAGTAAATTTTGAAAATCTGTAAACTAGTTTTTTTTTTTAGTTCCAAAAGATTTAGTGAATGACTTTTTTTTCATTTCTCATGAAAAGACATACTGGCCACCTCAAAAAGGAAAGCACGTGAAAGTATGTAATGAACTCAAATCCAGAGTAACAGTAACTGAACCTCTACTCTATTAATAAGATTGATAAGTGATTACAATTCAAATAGCAAAATGCAACAACTTAGTAGCAGAATTACAATCGAAATTGCAGGAAGTAAAATAACTAGGGATAGATAGAAGAAGGGAATGAGAAGGTTAGACTCAGAGAATGGGAGACGAGGAGAAGCAGATGCTTTTCTCAACAATGTGTATAGATCCCAAAATAACCGACCACTATCACTTTTTAACAAAACCTTCGTTGTGCCACTACTCAACCTGAATCCCAAATCAACTTGCCCCTATTGCTTGTTTTCGGCCTAATAGTTACTTGTATGACATTGGACTGGGCCTGATTCATAACAAAGTAGAACTTAATTAATCAAATGGGGACATGACATTGACAGAAGTAAAGGGAAAAAAATTAGTAGCAATCATAAATCGATCCAATGGGCAAAAAACAACGGCTTGGTGAAAGGATCACCATGAAAAGAGAACTATGTTTCTTGATCGTGGAATTAAATTGATATTCTGAAGCCACCTTTAACTACAACATAAATTCTAGCCAATAGAGAGAAAAATCAAATTTTGTAACTCGTTCTAGTCATTTTCTTTTCATTTTTTCTCCACGCGAATCAAATACCGATGTAAAGAATTACATGAAAATGATATATCAAAGTAGTACTTATCACAACTAAAAAAGATTTTGTGGTGGCTGTTGAGTGGATTTTCTTCACCACTTAATATGCATAAAGGTTCCAAAACAAAACAAAAAGTACAGAAAAGCTTAATTAAGTAGACAGTCACATAAAGTTTTAGGAACTAGTCATTATATAAACATGAGACCAATTACTTTTAGAAACTAATCATTAAATTAACGTGAGAACAAGTAAAGATTTCAAATTAATTATCCTTTAATTTACATAGAATGAAAGAGCACGTCAACTCAAAAGTGAGTACCCTTTTTTTAAAAAAAGTAAATGTATCATAATGCTTAAAAACGTGGGGTATGATTACTAATTTATTTTCTTCCTCTTCCAAAAGAAATTCGATTTGGAAAAGAAAGAATGTATATAATCCAGCATCTCGGGCAGTACGTGCCGGTGCCATATTACGAAGAATAAGAATTCCTTTATTTACCAAATAAAATATTAAAGAGAATAATTTTTCTTTCAAAACAGCAACTTGTTTTTCTAATTTTATCATCTACTGAAAGTCTAATTTGCGAAATATTCTCCCATCGATGTAAAATTTCTCGAGCCTTCTTTTAAACTAATTAAATATCACCACTCGGTCATAAACAACCCTCTAGAAATGATCAATTTATTTTCTAGTTTAGAGTTATGTAATAAGCACTGGGGGTTAATTAGATAAAAGGTTTGCAGAGATTGAGCCTTCAAAAGAAGCTGTAAAATGCTTCTTAAGAACCAAGGTTATAATTGAAAATCAATTTTAGTTGAGTTTCATTTCAAATCAATCAAACACTTGTTTTAAATAACACATCGTATATTTTATTTTTAATATGAAAAACCAAACATCTAAAAGTTAAAAAATATTAGATGACACAAATATCAATCAATTATACTTTATACGGAAAAGGGTCAGAAATGCCCTTAACGTATTAGAAATGGTTCAAAAATGACCTTCTTCCACCTATGGGTTCAAATTTGCCCTTAATATTATTTTTAGGCTTAAAAATATCCCTCTTTTAACGGAAAGATGACATAGCATTAATGGACATTTTAACACTAAGGGCAAATTTGAACCCATAGGTGGAAGGAGGGCATTTTTGAGCCATTTCTAATACTTAAGGGTATTTCTGACTCTTTTTCGTTTTAATTAAACATGTAGCATTTATTTAGTGTGGAAAAAAGTGAATATTTTTTTACTAAAAACTGGAAAAAAAAACGAAAATATTTTTTTTTTCAGTTTTTACAAAAAAACTGCTTTAAAAAAGCTGAAAAATACTTTCTAAAATAATATTTTTGTAAAAACTGAAGAAAAAAAAACTGAAAAGCAATTTTGTAAAGCAATATTTTTGTAAAAGATGAAAAAAAAAAATTCCTCTTCTTCTTCCTTCCTTGTTTGTCCATATGCTTTCTGAGTTCGTTTTTTATATATTTTAGTTCTTCTAATGAGTCAGTATATCAAAACTGAAATATTTTCGTTTTTTCAGTTTTTAGTAAAAAAATATTCATTAGTCTCGGAAAATGTAGCATTTATTTAGGAATAGATTGGCTTTCTGAGTTCTGGAAAAATGGCATTTTAATTAAACATGTAGCATTTATTTAGTTTGGAAAAAAGTGAATTTATTTTTACTAAAAACTGAAAAAAAACAAAAATATTTCAGTTTTGATGTACTAACTCATTAGAAGAACTAAAATATATAAAAAATGAACTCAGAAAGCATATGGACAAACAAGGAAGGAAGAAGAAGAGGAAATGTTTTTTTTCAGCTTTTACAAAAACATTGCTTTAGAAAATTGCTTTTCAGTTTTTTTTTCAGTTTTTACAAAAATATTATTTTAGAAAATATTTTTCAGTTTTTTTAAAGCAGTTTTTTTGTAAAAACTAGAAAAAAAATTTTCATTTTTTTCAATTTTTAGTTAACAAAAAATCACTTTTTCCATACTAAATAAATGCTACATATTTAATTAAAACGAAAACAGGTCAGAAATGCCCTTAACGTATTAGAAATGACTCAAAAATGCCCTCCTTCCACCTATGGGTTCAAATTTTCCCTTAATGTTAAAATGTCCATCAATGCCATGTCATCTTTCCGTTAAGAGAGGGGCATTTTTAAGCCTAAAAATAATATTAAGGGTAAATTTGAACCCATAGGTGGAAGGAGGACATTTTTGAGCCATTTCTAATACGTTAAGGGCATTTCTGACCCTTTTCAGTACTTTATATTTGCAACATAAAGCAGGAGCTTTATAACCTTTTTAGAAGCCCTTATACATCTGTGCAAGACAAATATACTGAATACACTTTTGGACGTGTAACCCCATTTTTGGTGCTGTGAATTTTGATTTGATCTCACGGCCAAAAGAGTATATAGTTAGGTTTTATCTGCCCCCTTTAACTATATAATATAACATTTCTTTTTCTTTTTCAAAGACACATTTTTATATTTATTGATTTTTTTCAAAAGTCCACCATTGGTGGATTGTGAGGTTTAGGCTTGACCCAGACCTGTAGATTATCAAAAATGATTAGTACATGGAGGATGACATATACCATACCCTCCAAACTATAATGAAGAGTGATATTAATCACACTTATGATCATCTGAAAGTAAGAAGATTTCCTAACTTGGAAGATTAACTCTATTACATTCTGATTGCAATAAGCTTCGCAAAAGGATGCTATACATACAGTTACCACCACTATACAATGGTCAGAAGTATCTATTGTTTGCCTCATTAAAAACAAAATGGTTCTTCCTTAGTTTTATTCTGAAATTTGGGATGCTCTCTTTATCCAATCTTACTATTTACTTCACTGTTTTTGGTAAAGAACTACTTCCATCAAAAGTAAATTGATCTTTCAAGTATTCCCCATAACTGGCGAGTTGATCAGCAGCCATATTGCCTTCTCTGTAAATATGAACAAACTCAAAATTAGCAGTTCTAGAGAGCTGGATAATCTTATCAATAATATACTGGATTTGTCAAGGTGGTTTCATTTTGTTGTTAATCATATCGATAATCAACTGGGAGTCCGATTTCACAACCACATAGAGAAAACCTCTACTAATGCACAACTTCATACCCTTTAACAAGGCTTTTGCCTCAGCCAGGTTGTTACTCTCGTAGCCATAATATTTAGCATAAGCCAGAACACAAACTCCCATATTATCTCTGATGATACCTCCTCCGCCATAACTTCCCGGATTTGCCTTTACAACAATCATCAATATTCAACTTCAGCCATCTAATATCAGGTTTCTTCCATATAATAATTTGACTGCTGATTGACTGCTTTGCATTTTTAACTGCATAAGAAAGCTCATTCCAAGCTAGAGATAATTGCAGTCTAGGGAATTGACTATTTAGTAATATTCCCATGACCTTACAAACTTGTTGTATGATTATTCTACCAGACATATGAATATTCTCATATCAAGTAGCATACCTGCTCTTTCAAATTTTTCAACATATAAATATTGGAAGGCACTGAAATACCACAGCATGGACACCATTTTTAGCCTTGGTTAACCACCAAGACATAAGAGTTTGCATAATATTACCATGTCTAATCACAATACCACAACTTTGAGCAAAAAAAGACCTTACATGTATAGCAATCTGACTTTGACAAAATAGGTGCAAAATAGTCTCATCCTGATGGTTAGGGCAACAGGAACACCTGAAAGGCATCATTATATTAAATTTTTGAATAGCTTCATCAACTGAAAGTCTTTTCTGGATCAATCTCAACATGAAAAAAGATATTTAAAAGGAATTTTTCGATGCCAAATCATGTTAGAAGTGAAGGAACTAGCCCTCTGTTTTCTCATATGTTGCCAAGCAGATTTGCATGAAAAAACACTTGTAGTATTAATAGTCCATACTGGCGAGTCTTCTCTACCATTATGGATCTCAATTAATTGAATAGTAGTGACAATATACTCAGAGAGAATATCTTTGAGTTTGGTGACATTCCATGTCCCTCCCATAATGAAATTAGTCACGAGAAATCGAGAATGTTTCTAGGGGCATTTTGATATTGAATAACATTGGCCAATGCATCCCTACCAGTCCAATTGTTCCACCAGAAGGACATCAGACCATCTTCTCTACCATTATATTTGTTCTTTTGTTAGGGCTTTTATCGTGTTTTTCTTATTGTCTTGTTTAAGCATTCGGTGTCAGGAACACGATTGATTTAAATTGATGCGATAAAATCATATTCAACGGTGGTCGGTGGATATACGTTGCTCCTTCGTTGAAATTTTTTATTATTAAAATTAAAATATTGGATATAAATATAAAAAATAACACAATTTGTCATTTTAACAATCTATTTATTTGTTCATATCTTCAAATATTGATATTGCTTACAAAATATCTTAGGCACAATACTAATTTTAGTGTTTATACCTACTTCCATAGCTCAAATCCACTAAGCTTATTAAGGATAACAAACTTAGGGGTCATTTGGTTGGTGGGATAAGGGATAACAATCCCGAAATAAAATGTAAAAGTATTTTATCTCGCATTTGATTTTATTTTTTAACCTGAGATTGATAATCCTGAAACTAGTTACATCACAATCAAGGTATTATTTTGTCTCATATTCAAGATGAAATAATAATGTCAGGATTACTAATCTCGGGATAAACTACTAAAATAACAAAGATGTCCTCCTCCGAAGCTCTTCTCTCAAAGCCCTTTAGAAAGTTAAAAGTTAAAATTGAAAATAAAAATTTATCTCAACTTATCTAATATAAGCAAAATATATATTTTATATTATATCATATATATCTCATTTTTTAGTCAAATGAACTAAATATTTACTAATAAAAATATATTTATTAAATAATACAATCACTATTTAATCCTTGTATTATAATTCCGGTATAACTTATTTCTAAATCAAACGATCCCTTATGGTTGGCAGTAAATTTTGTTTTTATTGTGATCCATCATTATATTTATTATATTTATTCATTTGTCCACATCTTCAATCGATAACGCTTACAAAATTGTTTACGCACAATACTAATTTTAGTGTTTATCTATCTCTACTTCCAGAGCTAAAATCCACTATGTTCATTAAGGATGAACGAACTCTTTGGGGTCGTTTGGTTGGTGGGATAAGGAATAATAATTTCGAAATAAAATATAAAATTATTTTATCCCGAGTTTGATTTCTTGTTAAATATGAGATTAATATAAAATTAGTTATACCACAATTATTGTATTATTCTATCACACATTGAGAGTGGAATAACAATTTCAAAATTATTAATCCTGAGATAAAATACTAAAATGATAAAGATGTCCTTCTCTAAAGCTCTTCCCAAGTCCTTAAAAAAATAAAGGTTAAAATTTAAAAAAAAAGTTTATCTTATGGTTGGCGGTATATTTTTTGTAAAATTTTCATGTGGCGTCCAATTTTGTGCCACCCATTGAATTTGGATCCAATTTTTTAAAAAGAATTAACAATACTCAATTTTTGGATAACTTCAAATATATACACTTTTCTCTCCTTCTTTACTGTTGTTTTCTTCTTCTTTATGCTTGGAGTTTCTTCTTCTTCCTCTTAGTTGTAAAATAATTTTGTTAAATTTTTTGTTTTTATGACAATTTGATGGTTCAAATTTGTTCTTTATGATATTTGAAAGTTATGTTTCAAATTTGAGTCAGTATTTTAAAAGGCGTGAGGCGTAAGGCGAGGCATATTACATATGCTTCAATGAGGCGTAAGCCCCGAGGCACGGGGCATAAGCCCTATATGTATTTAATTTTTAATATTTTATAAAATAATATAATGACAGTAAATATTTATAAACAGGTAAAATTGCATAAAAATTTAAAAAAATTATAAATATGTGATATATATATATATATATATATATATATATATATATATATATATATATATTATGTGCTTTATTAGTTTACAGATATGTATAGTGTAGTCTTGTCCCACATTGGAAGAGGAGTAATATCTCCTTATAGTGTATAGCTATAAATAGGGACCTCTTGTATTGTATTTATTATCCAATATCAATAATATATTTTCTTTCGTCCCTTCTCACATGGTATCAGAGCATTAGTGAGAAAAGATCGGTGTGCATCATTCCAGCGTTAACCGGAAAGAAAGAACTTAGTCATCGTGCAATTTTTCCGGTGACCTAAGGCTTGTCTAAGTGAAAGTCACTTTCTGTCGGTATTGTGCTAAAACCAACACCACCACGAGGTAGATCACCCTCCGACGACCAACCCCTGAAATTTTATCCGGCGGAAAAGCCGTCACACTCCTCCACGCGCCGGCGACAACTTTTTCAGCGAGAGTTCCGGTCACTTTTCGGCCATTTTTTGGCGAAACTTCTTCAGGACAGTATGCTCTCCTCAAAATTTCGAGCCTACCATCTAATTCAAATCAAATTCTGACCACTTTTATATTTTTTCGGCTTGAACAGTGACCTTTCCGGCCATTTTTTTAAAAAAATATTTCTTCAGAACAGCTTGCTCGCAAGGGAATTCTGAGTCTATCCATCCTGGTTACGACAAATTCTGACAACTTTGGAATTTCCGGCGAGCTACAGTGTTTCCGGCGCAGAATAGTATTTTGTTTTCGTGCTGTAAACAGTGTTTTTCAAGCTATTTCTTCAGTTTTCTCACACGAGTTACTTATTTCCACTATTTCAAGTTAACCCTACTACTACAAATTGTAGCGACATAGGAATCAATGCTTTGAATAGTCGGATGGTTTCTTTAGCAGATTATATTGAGTTCCTTCAATACAAAGCATGTAAGCAGATATCTTCTGAGATAGCTTCTGTTGTTCAAACAAGTAATATCGTGACTTGTTTCTCCCAATCTTCATCCTCTGAGTCTTGGGTCATTGATTCAGGCGCATCAGATCATATTTCTGGTAACAAATCTCTTTTCACTACTATTTCGTATTCTCAATCTCTTCCAAAAGTCACAATGGCCAATGGGTCTCAAACCATGGCAACTGCAATAGGTCAAGCAAGCACACTTCCTTCCTTACCTTTAGATTCAATCCTTTATGTTCCCAATAATCCTTTTAATCTCATAGTTGTTAGTCGTTTAGCCAAATCACTTAAATGCGTTGTTTTATTTCTTGATGACCATGTTTTTATACAGGAACGCAGTACGGGGCGGATCATTGGTACCGGGCGTGAATCAAACGGACTTTATTTTCTTAATTTTCTTATCCTTGCTAAATCACATGGACTCGCATCTTGTCTTCCTTCTACAACTTGTCATGTTACTGATTCACCAGATTTATTACATAAACGATTGGGACATCCCAGTTTGTTAAAACTTCAGAAAATGGTATCTGGTTTATCTCACTTGTCAACTCTAGAGTGTGAGTCATGTCAGGTCGGTAAGCATACTCGCTTCTATTTCTCTCGGCATTTTGATAATCGAGCAGAGTCACCTTTTACTTTAGTCCATTCAGATGTTTGGGGTCCTAGTCGGGTTAGTTCCATCTTGGGATTCCGCTACTTTGTCAGTTTCATTGATGATTATTCCAGGTGCACTTGGATATTTTTGATAAAAAATCGATCCAAGCTGTTTTCTATTTTTCAGACCTTTCACGCTGAAATTCAAAATCAATTTCGGGTTTCTATTCGCACATTTCGTAGTGATAATGTCCGCGAGTATTTGTCTCCCCCATTTCAGCAATTTATGAAATATCATGGGATTATTCATCAAACATCTTGTCCGTACACATCTCAACAAAATGGGGTAGCTGAAAGAAAGAATAGGCATCTTATTGAAACTGCTCGTACCCTACTCATACAATCCCACGCTCTGTTGCGTTTTTGGGGGGATGCAGATCTTACATCTTGCTATCTTATTAATCGTATGACATCTTCAGCTATCCCAAACCAAGTTCCATTCTCTGTCATGTTTCCCCACTTACCTTTGTTCTCTCTTCCACCTTGTATCTTTGGAAGCACTTGTTTTATCCATAACTTTATTCCATGAACAGATAAGTTAGCTCTTCGTGATCTTAAGTGTGTATTTCTGGGTTTCTCGAGAACAAAAAAGGGGTATCGATGCTACTCTCCTGACCTCCAGCGGTACCTTATGTCCGCTGATGTTACCTTCTTTGAAACCCAATCATACTTCATAGGTTCAGGTCATCACTTAGATATTTCTGAGGTACTACCAGTTTCATCTTTTGGAGATTCAGTCACTCCAGCTCAACCACCTATAGCTCTAGTTGTAGCTCCACCACTTATAGCTCCAGTTGTAGCTCCACCACCTACAGCTTCAGTTCCACCACCTACAGCTCCAGTTGTAGCTCCACCACCTATAGCTCCAGTTCCTCCACATAATCCAGTTCAACCTTTTGCAGCTCCACCACTCTTGACTTATCATGTCGTCCACATCCAGCATTGGGCCTAGGTGATTCACGCCCCGCATCAGATTCTGCACCTACTGCGGACTTGTCTCCTCTTAGTCAACCAATTGCACTCCGCAAAAGTGTACGATCCACGCTTAATCCTAATCCTCGCTATGTTGATTTAAGTTATCATCGCCTGTCGTCACCTTATTATGCTTTTATATCTTCTTTGTCCATTGTTTATATCCCTAAGTCTACATGTGAGGCACTATCTCATCCAGGATGGCGACATGCTATGATTGACGAGATGTCTGCTTTACATGCGAGTGGCACTTGGGAGTTTGTTCCTCTTCCTGCAGGTAAGTCTACTGTTGGTTGTCGTTGGGTTTATGTAGTCAAAGTCGGCCCGGATGGCCAGGTTGATCGGCTTAAGGCTCGTCTTATTGCAAAAGGATATACTCAGATTTTTGGGCTTGATTATAGCGATACTTTCTCTCCCGTGGATAAAGTAGCATCTATTCGTCTCTTTTTGTCCATGACTGTTGTGCGTCATTGGCCTCTTTATCAGTTAGACATTAAGAATGCTTTTCTCCACGGTGATCTTGAGGAAGAAGTTTATATGGAGCAACCACCTGGTTTTGTTGCTCATGGGGAGTTTAATGGTTGTGTGTGCAGATTGCGCAGGTCACTATATGGTTTGAAACAGTCCTCTCGAGCTTGGTTTGGTAAGTTCAGCACAATTATTCAGGAGTTCAGCATGACTCGTAGTGAGGCTGATCAATCTGTATTTTATTGGCATTCTGCTCCTAATCTGTGTATTTATCTAGTGGTTTATGTTGATGATATTGTTATTACTGGCAATGATCAGGATAATATTACTAATATGAAGCAACATTTTTTCAGCATTTCCAGACTAAGGATCTGGGCAGATTGAAGTATTTTTTGGGTATTGAGGTCGCTCAGTCTAGCTCAGGTATTGTTATTTCACAGCGGAAGTATGCCTTAGACATTCTTGAGGAGACTGGAATGATGGGTTGCAGACCTATTGACTCTCCTATGGATCCGAATGCTAAGCTTCTGCCTGGACAGGGGATCCTCTTAGAGACCCTACGAGATATAGGAGGTTGGTTGGCAAATTGAATTACCTCACAGTGACTAGACATGATATTTCTTTCCGATGAGTGTTGTAAGTCAGTTTATGGATTCTCCCTGTGATAGTCACTGGGATGCAGTTGTTCGCATTCTTCGGTATATAAAGTCAGCTCCAGGCAAATGATTACTATTCGAGGATCAAGTCCAAGAGCAGATTGTTGGGTACACAGATGCTGATTGGGTAGGATCACCTTTTGATAGACGTTCTACGTCTGGATATTGTGTTCTAGTATGAGGTAACTTGGTCTTGTGGAAGAGCAAGAAACAGAATGCAGTTTTTCGATCTAGTGCCGAAGCCGAATATCGGGCCATAGCTATGGCGACGTGTGAGTTAGTTTGGGTCAAGCAGTTGCTCAAAGAGTTAAAGTTCGGAGAAATAAGTAAGATGGAACTAGTGTGTGATAACCAAGATGCTCTTCATATTGCGTCAAATCCGGTGTTCCATGAGAGGACTAAACACATTGAGATCGACTGTCACTTTGTCAGAGAAAAAAATATTTTCAGGAGATATTGCTACCAAGTTTGTAAAGTCGAATGATCAACTAGCAGATATTTTCACTAAGTCTCTTACTGGTTCTCGTATTAGCTACATGTGTAACAAGCTCGGTACATATGATGTGTATGCACCGGCTTGAGGGGGAGTGTTAGTTTATAGATATGTAAAGTGTAGTCTTGTCCTACATTGGAAGAGGAGTAATATCTCCTTGTAGTGTATAGCTATAAATAGGGACCTCTTGTATTGTATTTATTATCCAATATCAATGACATATTTTCTCCAGTGCCTTCTCACATGCTTCATCCCCACAAAAAACTAGTCAAATAATATATTATACGCTACCTACAAGCAATATTTTAAAAGGCGGGAGCTTGAGGTGGGGCGTTTTACTTGATATGGGGTGAGGCGTAAGCCTGGAGGGGGGATGGGGGGGACGTAAGCCCCATGGATCTTTAAAAATTTTAATTTATAAATTAATAAAATAACATAATAACCCAAAAAAATATATAATATAAATTAAAAGTTAAAAATTAAAGAAAATTAAAGGAACTCATAGAAAAAAATATCTAGCATGATTCTTAAGTATAACTAATGCATACAAATCACGTATAACGTCTTTAACTTTCAAATAATTAAAAACTTATAATTTCTTTAAAAAAATGATCAAACTCTACATTTTACCTTCCTAAAAGTAAATAATTAATAAAATCTTATTAGTACGATAATTAAAATATTACTCCTTCATGAATAAATACAAATTAGTTTAAGATATCAAATTAATAAAAGTGTATTACAAGGAGGGACACATAAACTAAGACACGACCAATAACAAGTGAAGATATAAATTCGCAATACTATGTCTAAGTGATAGAGTTATGCTCAATCTTCATATTTCAATCGATGAATAGAACTTTTATCATTAATTTGTTAAAGAATTTTGAAGGTCAACGATATTAATTAGGAAATTCGACATGTAATTTGCGTTAGAACTGTTAGGCGAACCCCGAGCGTTGGGCGTTAGGCGTGTTTAGGGCGCACGGTCGGGCGCTTGGGGAGTAAGCCTCATAGAACTAAACCCCATACATGAGCCCCAGAGCGTTTTGCAAGTGCCCCACCAGGGGCGAGCCCCGGGCGAGTCCCAGAAATGCCTTTTAAAACACTGATTTGAGTTCATTTGGAGTAGATTTGGACATTGAATCGTGTATTGAATTGTTAAAATTCGAAGAAAAAGTTTATGTTTAAGAACTTAAGACTCGAAATCTGAAGTTACATTCAATATACTGAACTACTTCATATTCGAATTTCTGAAGTTGCATTTGAGAGACATAAGAACTTCAGATTTAATTTCTGAAGTTGCATTGAAGAGATTGAACTATTTCATATTCGAATTTCTGAAATTGCATTTGAAAGACAGTAGAACTTCAAATTTTATTTCTGAAGTTGCACTGAAAAGCTTGAACTACTTCAGATCCGAGTGGCTATATTTTATCAAATTTTGTGCAATGCTGATATAACTTTGATGGTGGAAAAAAAAAAAAAAAAAAAAAATATATATATATATATATATATATATATATATATATATATATGAAAAAGCCCCATATATTTGTGTTTTTTTTTTTTGTGATCCATCATTACTATGCCAATGGGCTTAATGGCCCTACTTTTGTACATTGGGTGGTGGAGCTAAACTAAACAAACGCGAATGGACTTTTGGCACAATCGTTATGAGCACGCGGCTGGACAGCTGTCAAATTTATCACACATGGCACGTCAGCAGCACCACTTGGTCAAAACGGGATCCCGTTCTTTCTTAATTTATTCTGTTTCAAGCGCGTGAGAAGACCCGCACATTCTAACCTTGACCTCCCAATACAATATCAAAAAGACTTATCCACTTTGCCCCCCCCCCCCCCCCCCACCCTTTCCCCCGCCCTCCCAAAAAACACACAATATCCGGCCCAAATACCAAATGCACATTATAACAGGAGCTCTACAATATATTTAAATTGCAATATGAAGAGTTGGCATTATTTGGCATATTTGTATTTGGACTCGACTATATTCAAATTCACATCGATAAATCTTATTGGGAATAAAACATTCCGTAACGAAAACAACTTCATAATCAAAAGTCAAACTCGAAACCTCTAATTAAGGATCACAAATACTTACTATACTCCACCCGCCACAATCCTTGGTGATTGTTATTTATATTCGTTAACTTAACAGTATACTTGAAAATTGGAATATAAAATGACTTTGAATATTAAAAATTGTAAAAGTTGTATGGCAGCGCCATATATATATAAGTAGAATAGTATCAACTCGAACAGATAGTATCTTATTGTCCTTTAAAGAAAAACCCTAAAGTTCCAATTGATTAGCTACTTGGAAAGGTTCTTTTGGAATAAGGAAAATAATATATTTTTCAACTAAAACGTCTCTCGGGAATGAATTTCTTGTATAGAATTCTTTGAATTTCTTGTATAGAATTCTTTGAACAAGACGAAAGAAAGAAAAAACAGTACCTAAAAGAAAATTTTAGTATTAATCCCTTTTCTTATGACGAATATTGTGCTATTTCATACAAGGACTCATGAAATTCCAACATGAAATACGACGAATTCCAGGTAGAAACAACCTGGTCCTAAGAATTTTGGGTGATGTTAACTAAAACCTAATTAAATCTGATGCCAACTACTAAGGACTTTACACCATTTATTGTAATAAAATAAACATAAAATGACTTAAATCCGACCCCACCCAAAAACTAAAGCACTTAACATCAATATCTATGTAATATATATGTTATAGAATATAGCACAATAAAACAATATAATAATGGAAATAAGATAAATAGGAGGAGAATAGAAATGTTCTTTATATTCAAGTGTGTGTTATTCAATAGGTGAAGATCACCCTTTTATAGGATATGTAAAAACAACTTGATAGTAGTTACAACTCTTAAAAGAACATTACAATACGTGCATAACTAAAATGATTCATTGAATTGGAAAGTGTAGAAGAGTTAAATGGAAAGCGTAGAAGAGTCAAATGGACATTCATATTAATTCATGAAGTGTTGGATTTACATTTAAAAGATAATATGACTCGTTAAAATCTTACTAAGGAAAATCATTGAAAAAAAGTCTAGTACATGAAAAACGCATTTTGTAATACGCACTGAGAGTTGCTTCATTAAAAATCTTATTAGAAAAATCTTATACACATGGTAAGTGTCACATGGGTGATTTATGTCACTCCGAAATCTACCCGAGGTTCACCACTGTGCGGCGCAGTCAAGCCCAACCTTGACTTCAGCCTTCCAAACACTTAGTCAAATTTTCAGCAAGTTTGTACCTGGTTCAATTTCAGGCAGCAAAGTAATGAGAACACAATCAAATACGAAAAAATCTCAACATTTGTATTAATTAGAAAACTTACAAAGGAAACCCTCACTTGACTATGATCACAAGTCGATCACAGCCCATTTTGACATAGAATACAAGTCGTTCTTTAGCCAACACTAAGACGTGCCCAATGCCTAGTCTTAGTCCCTTTGAAACACTTAGAAACCCTCACGTTTCACTACTAGAAATTCGGCAAAAACCGACCAAGGTCGACCGACCAACTTTGGTCGGTCAAAAAATCGACCAAAGTTGGTCGGTTTTTCAAAATATTTATTTTTTAATTTTTTTTTACGGAACCGACCAACTTTGGTCGGTTTTCTTTGGCGCAAAAATGCGAAAAACTATTTTTGAGTCCCGCAAAATTTATTTTTCAAGAAACCGACTAACTTTGGTCGGTTTTTCAATTAAAATAAATAAAAATTAATATTAAAAAACCGACCAAAATTGGTCGGTTAATTCGGCTGGTCATTTAAAAAACCGACCAACTTTGGTCGGTTATTTTCGTGTGAAAATATAATTAAAGAGTATAAATCAAATAAAAGACAGTCTTAAAACAAAATGCACCAATGGTCTAGTGGTAGAATAGTATCCTGTCACAGTACAGACCCCGGTTCGATTCCCAGATGGTAAATCTTTTGATTACATAATTAAAATACCGACCAAATTTGGTCGGTTTTTTTTGCAATTTATTTTTTGAATTTAATTGACCGACCAAAGTTGATCGGTAATTTCCGACCAACTTTGGTCAGTATTCCTTTCCGATCCCTAAAATACCGTCCACACGTAAATGGTCACGTTTTGATCAGTTATTGGCCTTTGGTCGATTTTTTTGGTCGGTTTTTACCAGATTTCTAGTAGTGTTTCACTCTTGTTTCCCTTTTGAATTTCACACAAAATCCCCACTTAAATCTGACTAAGTCCAAAGGCACATATTTATAGCACACATGCAACCTTTGGCACTTGACAACACATTGACACTTGTTATCTACAACTTTTGCCAGTTGGGGGGCTAATGCTAAATCTGTTCCTATCTTGTAGTTGACATCCCCAACTACATAGGCCATGATATACACGAAATGATAGTGGATACAAGCATAAAGTAGTCATGGGTACAAGCAGTTACAAAAAGGTATCGCCCACTACTTTGGCATGTGCACTGTATGTGCGTTTTTGCTGGCCAGCTTCTGCATGCCCAAGGCTGGCATTGCGCCCAGCCTTGGCTCCTTTTGACATTGCTCCGTACCAATGCCTTGCCCGCAACCCGTAATTTCCCGTTCATCGTATCGACCGACCCATACCCCGTACCTGTCCCCGATGAAAGTCAGGATGAAACCTACTTTCATTCAAAACCAACTCACTCTAAGGAAAGGAGAGCTTTGCGAAAGTTTAAAAAGGAATTGAGTGAGCTCTCGCCTAAGAGAAGAGTTTAATAAAGCGGAGAGGGATTTTTCGACAACAAAAAAGCTTTTCTCCCCAACCGAGGTGATAGACCACCTTATAGCCGATGTGATTACCAGCCTCATGACTTTGCTGCACACGCCCGACGCCACTGCTGTCTGCACATGTCTTGGCCGAGTTTCTGCCTTGTTCATGTAAACCCTTGTTTCACCCCATGCCAATGCTTGTATTTTGCTTCACATAGTCATGCCTTAGCTATTGAAAGCCTTTTTTATCATCCCGCCCTGCTTCGCCTTAGCTTAGCCCGCACTTGGCATTGCCATAACCCAAAGTGCCTGTGTCACTAACTTTGGCGCGCATGCCATGCCGCCTCAACTTGCCCACACTTCCTTGTAAAGCCTTTGCCAAGCATGTATTGCCTGCCCCAAGACCTTGGCCAATACTTACCCGCTACAACCCCTTATCTGCATGATATTTTTGCCCGCACATAGGCCAATGACAAGGGTATTATGCCCAATCTTTGCCACAGCCACGCTACGCTCGATGTCAAAGAGTCAAGCCCCTAACAGTAAGCATCACATGTTTTACACAAAAAGATTATTTTCACTTGTTAGTGTTATGACCCAAAATATTATCTTTAAATTTAATAAGTAATTCTGCGTTCTAAGACCTTGAAAAATACCATGTATAATTTATCGACTTGCGTGCACAGTCCGTACAATTTTTCGAAAAGTTTTTATGTGAAAAATGGATTAAAATGTGAAATAAAGCTTTAAAACTCAACTAAGTTGACTTTGGTCAACATTTTAAGAAAACAGACCCGAATTAATTTTGACATTTTCGGTAGGTCCGTATCGTAATTTGTGACTTGGGCGTATGCCCGGAATTGAATTCTGAGGTCCCTAGCCTGAGATATGGAATTTTGATGAAAAATTAAAAGCTTGAAATCTTAATGATTTTTAAGAAATTACTGAAGTTAGATTTATTGACCTCGGGTCCGTATTTTGGTTTCGAATCCCGGTATAGGTCCACTATAATATTTATGACTTGTCTGCCGAATTTGGTGAGAATCGGAGTAGATTTGACGTGATTTGGACGTTAGGTTGTAAAAATATAAGATTTAAAATTTTCTTGAAAATTTCCTTTGAATTGGTGTCTAATTCGTAGTTATAAGTGTTATTTTGGCGATTTGATCGCGCGAGCAAGTTCGTATGATATTTTAAGACTTGTGTGCCTATTTGGTTTGGAGCCCCGAGGGCTCGGGTGAGTTTTGGATAGGATACAGGATGATTTTGAACATAGAAAATCTGGTTTTTCTGCAACTTCAGGCTTCTGGTATTTCCTTCATCGCGTTCGCGAATGTACTCCCGCGAACGCGAAGAGCAAAATGGGCTGGCTGAATTTTCCTTCTTCGCGAACGCGAAGATTGGGTCGCGAACACGAAGCTATGGGGACTTTACCCTTCGCGAACGCGACCAGCTCAATGCGAACGCGAAGCTTTAGAGGCCTGGGGGAGGGGTCAGTTGTCCTTCTACACGAACGCGAGCACTGACACGCGAACGCGAAGGCCAGGGGGAAAAAGCCTTCGCGAACGCGAAAGCTACGGGATGCTATTCATCGCAAATGCGACAGGCCCTTCGCTAACGCGAAGAAGGCCTGACGCCTGTGACTTAAAACAAAACCAAAACGGGATTTTTTCCATTTTTCACAAACCTTCAATTATAACTCGGCTTAGGGGCGATTTCTAAGGAGTTTTTCACGATTTCGAACTGGGTAAGTGTTCTTTATCATATAGTGATTGTATTTCATAAATCTAAGTCTATATTCATCATTTATTTCGGATTTGGACGGAAGAAATTGGAATTTTTGTAAAACTTTCCAAAAAAAGAAAAATTTAGATTTGCATGTCCATTTGACATCATAATTGGATAATTATTTTTATGGTTGGACTCGTCTCGGAATGGGTGTTCGAATTTCGTAAGTTTTTTCGAGATTTGAGATGTCGGTCTCACTGTCGAATATTTAAATGAATTTCATATTTTTATCCGAAATATTTGTAAATTCATATGTAATTAATTTCTATGATTCATATTGAATATATTGAATTGTTTGTAAATAGATTTGAAACTTTTGGAGATAAATTTAAAAGGAAAAGCTGTGGTTGAGTAATTGATTGAAATTTGCAAAGCGAGGTAAGTGTCGTGGTTAACCTTGACTTGAAGGAATAGAACCCTTAAATTATTTTTTATGTAAAATGCATGTGAATGACATATAGGCGAGGTGACGAGTGTATATACGTCGTCAAATTAATTGTTTGCGTATTTACTTGAAAAATCATAAATTATTTTAAATTGTGAATTAATTGTTATAATATTTGTTTCTCTCCTATTCTTTGTCAAATATTAATTCTTGAATTCCTGCATTAATTGTTACATGCTATTTGAATTATGTGCCTTAATTGTTATTTGACATTTAGCATATTAAATATTAAACTGTATATTTTCTCTCTGATTGCTATAATAATTTAATATTTGCCTTTGTTTGTTCGTAATTAAATCCTAATTAGTGTATGCTTGTTGTCTTATAATTTTATATTAATTATTGCATTGATTGGGGAAATTCTTCTATAAGAATTGGTAAATGAATATGTTGGAGAAGCGGGTTGCACGCTGCAACAAGATTGATTATAATGAATATATTGGAGGATCGGGTTGCACGCCACAACAGACTTATTAAAAGTTCATATTGGGGGATCAGGTTGCATTCCGCAACAGACTTATAAAAAGTCTATATTGGAGGATTGGGTTGCACGCCGCAACAGATTTATTAAAAGTTCATATTGGAGGATCGGGTTACACGCCGCAACAGACTTATTAAAAGTCCATATTGGAGGATCGGGTTGCACGCCGCAACAGATTTATTTAAAAGTCGATATATATATATATATAGGGAGATTGGGTTGCACACCGCTACATACTTGATTAAAATGAATATATTGGAGGAGCGGGTTGCACGCCGCAACAGAACTGAATGTGAATATATTGTGAGAGCGGGTTGCATGCTGCAACAGAATTGAACGTGAATATATTGTGAGAGCGGGTTGCACGCTGCAACAGAATTGATAGAAATGATAATTGGTTATGACTGCTGAGTTGGCTTCAATTATTATAAACGGGTTACCTGATTTATTTTTACTATTGTTGTTGTTACTAATATTGCATACATGTAATTTAAGTGACCCGCCTTAGCCTCGTCACTACTTCGTTGAGGTTAGGCTCAGCACTTACCAGTACATGGGGTCGGTTGTGCTGATACTATACTCTGCACTTCTTATGCAGATTTTGGAGTTGGTCCCAACGACATGCCATAGACTTGCTCGGATTTCAGCTACCAGAGGAGACTTGAGGTATAACTGCATGGCGTTCCCAGTTCTGAAGTCCCTGTCTACTTTACTTTAGTTGTGTGTTTATTTTCAGACAACTTTATTTTATTCAGACCTTTATTTATATTTATTCTAGAAGCTCGTGCACTTGTGACACCAATTCTGGGATGGTATTTAGACACCGTTGTTTTTATGGATTATTTACTATATTTCAAACTTTGCTTCCGCATTTGTTTCTTTGATTATTAATAATTTAAAGATTGTTTAAAAATTGGTTAATATTATTCTAACGTTGGCTTGCCTAGCAAGTGAAATGTTAGGCGCCATCACGGTCTGAAGGTGGGAATTTCGGGTCGTGACAGTTGGTATCAGAGCACTAGGTTACATAGGTCTCACGAGTCACGAGCAAGCTTAGTAGAGTCTGAAGGATCAGTACGGAGACGTCTGTACTTATCTCTCAGAGGCTATGAAGTTTAGGAACAATATCACATCTTTCATTCCTTATCGTGCGACATTGATTTTTCTTAAAACCTATATCTCACACTCCTTTGTATCTACTCGTGTATGACATTGCGCACTCAGTATCAGTTGTGCGTCGACGGTTTGTGATGCCGCAGATAAACTACGAGGGAGCCAGAGATGCTCAAATATTGCCTCAACGTATGATTCCGACTAAAGATGCGGACGTATAAAGAGATCACCCAGTGAATAATGTGGGGGGTGCAACGTACCTTGGCATCTGGTTGATTTATACGAGTTGTGAAGGTTAATATTGGGACCATCAGACGTGGTGAACTATGACTTCGCGCCGAGTGGGGGAGTCCACTATCAATGAATGGATTGCGAGTTATGTGTTATATCAGTTTTGGCCTGAAATGTATATATGTGGTACTGAAAGGTTCTCCCAAAATTTACATGTGTTTAAGGCCTGAGATCTTGTAGAGAATAAGGTTGGGACTTGCGGTATTTCCCCATCCGTAATAATCTTATACTTCAGTACAAAAGGAGTTAGAGAAACAACATTAAATTTACAGAAGGTCTACTCAGCGTGGACGTCACAGTTGCGGATTTTGGGGTGCTTCGGAGGAAGTACAGTGGTTGACGAGATTCTGGACTAAGAATTGTCTGTATGGAACTCTACTTTTGTGATCATTATATATAAAGAAGGGTAAAGTTTACCCCAAAGAAGAATCGAAGAGTATGTTAAAAAATGGGTCAGCTCAACAGTGTTGAGTCAGCATAACAAAAGAAGAAATTGGCCTTGGGAGAGATAATTCTCCACGGGTGTCTATGGCAATCCTATGAAGAGGGCAGACCAGCCGATACAACATTGCCCACTTGGCTCGGTTCTCAGAAATACTTTTGAAAGAGTTTGTTTCCCGGACTCTCCGTAATGCATGGCGCATAGGGTTTGAACAATTGCCTCAGGTCACCATAACGGTGTCATAATATTCCATCAGGTTCAATAAGTTAGCCCGTCATATTCCTACTTTGTTTCCTATAGCCAGAGAGCGAGTCCACAGACTCATTAAAGGACTTAAATATGATCGTAAAATTTTGTGTAACTCGGGAGCTACTGATTGATACTTCATTTCCACTAGTGGTAGAAATTGCCAAGATATTAGAATGTGTTCGGGGTGAGAAAAAAAAATGAAACTAAGGAGACCAAGACGTCTCGAGATTCTGGGGGATTCAGTGGATTCTACTCTGCGAGTATAAATCATTATGGCGGGGGCTCGGGTAGTCGGCTAGCCCAGTTCGTACATTGGATTAATCGAGGTACTCCAGTAAGTTCTTTTAATGCACCACTGACATGAGTTTCCTATAATGGTTATCTCAGTTATCTAGCACAGACTCAATATGAGCAGCCAAACTCACAAAGGGGTTGTTATGAATACGGCGATACTAGGCACATCATGAGAAAATTGTCCCAAACTTGGGAGAGGCATATTTCATCAAAGCACTCAGGCTACGTGCCCCATTGCAGTTACTACACCACCCACACGATCAGTTAAGAGTGGAGGACAGGCGGGTAGAAGGCGTACTAGAGGTGGAGATCCAGCCATTGTTATATTTGTTTTATGGTATGGTGGAGTTCGTTATATCAGATGGTGTTATTATAGGTACGACCTCGATTTAAAATAAAGGAATAATTTCCTTAACTTGATTCGGTTCTGAGTATCAAGACGAGTCCTCCTATTGTGCTCCACTTATGAGGGAGCTTCATAATTCTATAATCTACTTATGTGTTTACTTCTGTTGGGAGGTTTTATGGAGATAACTACACTTATCATTCCATGATGGACTCTAATAAGATCTGTGAGACTAAAGGTGCCTTTCTGGTACTTATTTCGGTATGTTTTGATGTATTTCCGGATAATTAATTACAAATTATGAATTATATGCCCTACCGGTGTGGGGTTCACTATGTGTTGTGATTTTGTTTAACGAAAGTTATTTAAAAGGAGAAAATGGAAAGTTTCGATTGGTAAGATGTGCATATTTCTGGTGATTCAGAACTACGGCCGAGGTCTTCGTATTTTAAAATAAATTGATATATTTAAACCGGGCTATGAGTTGCGTGGAAGTTATATAAGGACGAGATCCTTGTGAAAAAAAAAAGAAAAAAAAAATCTTGTGTTTAAATTCTCCCTTGCGAAAATTAAATTTGTACTATAGTACTAATAGGGAGTCATGCTTGCTAGGCTTATTCGAAATTTTTTTTGTATGAAATTCCATGTGCATACTTACCAAATTCGTGTTGTAATATTGAGTTGTAACCTATGAGGTAGGTGCCCGCCCATGTGGCATTAAATGTGACTCGTTAATTCGGATAAATAATTATGAGGTCTTCATGCCTCGCATCTCGTTATTAGTATTGTGAAGGTTTGAAACGAGATTTTTGTTAACATTAAGTTAATTGACGATTTTGTAATTAATTATGAACAACTATTAAGACCAGATTGACCTAGAAGGGTGCCCCATTTATATGGTCAGACGAGTGTGAGTTGAGCTTTCAGAAGCTCAAGACCGCTTTGACTACAATGCTAGTGTTGGTATTACCCACAGGTTCAGGATCGTATATGGTATATTGTGACGCCTCTCACATTGGGCTTGGTGCAATATTAATGCAAGATGGCAAGGTAATTGCATATGCGTCGCGGCAGTTGAAAGTTCACGAGAAGAATTATCATGTTCATGACTTAGAATTGGCATCCATTGTTCATGCGCTGAAGATTTGGAGGCATTACCTCGACGATGTCTCGTGTGAGGTATTTACTGATCATCGTAGCCTTCAGTATCTGTTCAAACAAAAAGATCTTAATTTTAGGTAGAGAAGATGGTTGGAGTTGTTGAAAGACTATGATATCACCATTTTGTATCACCCCGGAAAGGCCAATGTGGTGGCCGATGCTTTGAGTAGAAAGGCGGTGAGTATGGGCAGTCTTGCATATATTCCGGTTGGTGAGAGGCCATTAGCTGCAGATGTTCAGACTTTGGCTAATTAGTTCGTGAGGTTAGATGTTTCAGAACCCAATCGGGTTCTAGCTTGCACAGTCGCTCGGTCTTCTTTATATGAGCGCATCAAAGAGAGGCAGTATGATGATCCTCATTTACTTGTCCTTAAGGACACGGTGCGGCACGGTGGTGCCAAACAGGTTGCTGTGGGGGAAGATGGGGTTCTGCTAATGCAGGGTCGTATTTGTTTACCTAATGTGGATGGGCTTCGTGAATTAATTCTTGAAGAAGCACACAGTTCCAGGTATTCTATTCGTCCAAGTACCGCCAAAATGTATCAAGATTTACGGCAACATTATTGGTGGAGGAGAATGAAAAAGGATATAGTTGTATATGTAGCTCGGTATCTGAATTGTCAGCAAGTTAAGTACGAGCATCAGAGACCTGGTGGTTTGCTTCAGAAGTTAGAAATTCCTGAGTGGAAGTGGGAGCGTATCACTATGGATTTTATTGTTGGGCTCCCACGGACTCAGAGATAATTTGACGCAGTTAGGGTCATTGTGGACAGGTTGACCAAGTCAGCACATTTCATTCCAGTGGCAGTTACCTATTCTTAAGAGAGGTTAGCTAAAATTTACATTCGTGATATTGTCCGCCTTCACGGTGTGCCCGTGTCTATTATTTTAGATCGAGGTACGCAGTTTACCTCACATTTTTGGAGGGTTGTATAGCGTGAGTTAGGCACGCGGGTGGAGTTGAGTACAACATTTCATCCACAGACAGACGGACAGTCAGAGCGCACTATTCAAATATTGGAAGATATGCTCTGCGCTTGTGTTATAGACTTTGGAGGTTCTTGGGATCATTTCTTGCCACTTGCGGAGTTTGCTTATAATAATAGCTACCGGTCGAGCATTCAGATGGCTCTATATGAGGCATTATACGGAAGGCGATGCCGATCGCTAGTTGGTTGGTTTGAACCGGGAGAGGCTCGGTTGTTGGGTACCGATTTGGTACAGGATGCCTTGGATAAGGTCAAGATTATTCAGGATTGACTTCGCACAGCTCAGTCTAGGCAAAAGAGTTATGCCGATCATAAAAGTTGTGATATTGCATTCATGGTTGGAGAAAGAATATTGCTCCAGGTTTCACCTATGAAAGGTGTAATGAGGTTCGGAAAGAAGGGCAAGTTGAACCCTAGGTATATCGGACCCTTTGAAATTCTTGAAAGGGTGGGTGAAGTAGCCTACAGGCTTGCATTACCACCTAGTTTATCAGCGGTTCATCCGGTGTTCCATGTGTCTATGCTCCGAAAATATCATGGTGATCCGTACCATGTGTTAGATCTCAGCTCAGTCTAATTGGACAAAGATTTGACTTACGAGGAGGAGCCGGTGGCTATTCTAGCCCGGCAGGTCCGACAGTTGAGATCTAAGAGTTATCCTTCAATTCGGGTGCAATGGAGAGGTCAGCCGGTAGAGGCATCTACCTGGGAGTCCTAGTCGGACAAGCGGAGCAAATATCCACACCTTTTCTCCAGCTCAGGTACTCTTTCTAACTTCGTTCGAGGACGAACGTTTGTTTTAGAGGTGGAGAATGTGATAACCCAAAATGTCATCTTTAAATTTAATAAGTAATTCTGTGTTCTAAGACCTCAAAAATCACCATGTATAATTTCTCGACTTGCGTACGCAGTCCGTATAATTTTTCGAAAAGTTTTTATGTGAAAAATGGATTAAAATGTGAAATAGAGCTTTAAAACTCAACTGAGTTGACTTTGGTCAACATTTTGAGCAAACGGATTCGGATCAGTATTTTGATAATTTTGGTAGGTCTGTATCATGATTTAGGACTTGGGCGTATGCCCGGAATTGAATACCGAGGTCCCTAGCCCGAGATATGGAATTTTGATGAAAAATTAAAAGCTTGAAAGCTTAATGATTTTTAAGAAATTACTGAAGTTGGATTTATTGACATCGGGTTCGTATTTTGGTTTCAAAGCCCGGTATAGGTCCACTATAAAATTTATGACTTGTCTGCCGAATTTGGTGAGAATCGGAGTTGATTTGACGTGATTCGGATGTCCGGTTGTAAAAATATAAGATTTAAAGTTTTCTTGAAAATTTCTTTTGAATTGGTGTCCGATTCGTAGTTCTAGGTATTATTTTGGCGATTTGATCACGCGAGTAAATACGTATGATATTTTAAGACTTGTGTACATGTTTGATTTGGAGCCCCGAGGGCTCGGGTGAGTTTTGGATAGGATACGAGATGATTTTGAACTTAAAAAATCTGGTTTTTCTGCAACTTCAAGCTTCTGGTATTTCCTTCATCGCGTTCGCGAATGTACTCTCGCGAACGCGAAGAGCAAAATGGGCTGGCTGAATTTTCCTTCTTCGCGAACGTGAAGATTAGGTCACGAACGCAAAACTATGGGGACTTTACCCTTCGCTAACGCGACCAGCTCAACGTGAACGCGAAGCTTTAGAGGCCTGGGGGAGGGGTCAGTTGTCCTTGTACGCGAACGCGAGCACTGGCACGCGAACGCGAAGGCCAGGGGAAAAAAGCCTTCTCATTCGCGAACGGGAAGGAGGACTCGCGAACGCGAAAGCTACGGGCTTCTATTCATCGCGAACGCGACAGGCCTTTCGCGAACGCGAAGAAGGCCTGACGCCTTTGACTTAAAACAGAACCAAAACGGGATTTCTCACATTTTTGACAAACCCTCAATTATAACTCGACTTAGGGACGATTTCTAACGAGTTTTTCACGATTTCGAACTGGGTAAGTGTTCTTTATCATGTAGTGATTGTATTTCATAAATCTAAGTCTATATTCATCATTTATTTCGGATTTGGACGGAAGAAATTGGAATTTTTGTAAAACTTTCCAAAAAAAGAAAAAATTAGATTTGAAGGTCCATTTGACATCGGAATTGGATAATTTTTATATGGTTGGACTCATCTCGGAATGGGTGTTCGAATTTCGTAAGTTTTTTCGAGATTTGAGACGTGGGTCCCACTGTCAAATATTTAAATGTATTTCAGAGTTTTATCTGAAAAATTTATAAATTCATATGGAATTAATTCCTATGATTCGTATTGAGTATATTGAATTGTTTGTGAATAGATTTGAAGCTTTCGGAAACAAATTTAAAAGAAAAAGTTGTGGTTGAGTAATTGATTGGAATTTGCAAAGCGAGGTAAGTGTCGTGGTTAACCTTGACTTGAGGAAATAGAATCCTTAAATTATTTGTTATGTGAAATGCATGTGAATGACGTATAGGCGAGGTGACGAGTGTCTATACGTCGTCAAATTAATTGTTTGCGTATTTACTTGAAAAATCATAAATTATTTTAAATTATGAATTAATTGTTATAATATTTGTTTCTCTCCTATTCTTTGTCAAATATTAATTCTTGAATTCCTGCATTAATTATTACATGTTATTTGAATTATGTGCCTTAATTGTTATTTGACATTTAGCATATTAAATATTAAACTGTATATTTTCTCTCTGATTGCTATAATAATTTGCTATTTGCCTTTGTTTGTTCGTAATTAAATCATAATTAGTGTATGCTTGTTGTCTTATAATTTTATATTAACTATTGCATTGATTGGGGAAATTCTTCTATAAGAATTAGTAAATGGTTATGTTGGAGGAGCGGGTTGCACGCCGCAACAAGATTGATTATAATGAATATATTGGAGGATCGGGTTGCACGCCGCAACAGACTTATTAAAAGTCCATATTGGAGGATCGGGTTGCACACCGCAACAGACTTATTAAAACTTCATATTGGAGGATCGGGTTGCACGCCGCAACAAACTTATTAAAAGTAAATATTGGAGGATCGGGTTGCACGCCGCACTAGACTTATTTAAAAGTCGACATACATACATACATATATATATATATATATATATATATATATATATATATATATATATATATATATATATATATATATATATATATATATATATATATATATATTGGGGGATCGGGTTGCACGCCGCAACATACTTGATTAAAATGAATATATTAAAGGAGCGGGTTGCACGCCGCAACAGAACTGAATGTGAATATATTGTGAGAGCGGGTTGCACGCTGCAACAGAATTGACGTGAATATATTGTGAGAGCGGGTTGCACGCTGCAACAGAATTGAATGTGAATATATTGTGAGAGCGGGTTGCACGCTGCAACAGAATTGATAGAAATGATAATTGGTTATGAATGCTGAGTTGACTTCAATTATTATAAACGGGTTACCTGATTTATTTCTACTATTGTTGTTGTTACTAATATTGCGTACATGTAATTTAATTGACCCGCCTTATCCTCGTCACTACTTCGTCGAGGTTAGGCTCAGCACTTACCAGTATACGGGGTCGGTTGTACTGATACTACACTCTGCACTTCTTGTGCAGATTTTGGAGTTGGTCCCAGCGGCATGCCATAGACTTGCTCGGATTTCAGCAACCAGAGGAGACTTGAGGTATAACTGCATGGCGTCCGCAGTTCTGAAGTCCCCGTCTACTTTACTCTAGTTCTGTGTTTGTTTCTAGACAGCTTTATTTTATTCAGATCTTTATTTGTATTTATTCTAGAAGCTCGTGCACTTGTGACACCAATTCTGGGATGGTATTTAGACACCGTTATTTTTATGGATTATTCACTATATTTTAAACTTTGCTTCCGCATTTGTTTCTTTGATTATTAATAATTTAAAGATTATTTAAAAATTGGTTAATATTATTCTAACGTTGGCTTGCCTAGCAAGTGAAATATTAGGCGCCATCACGGTCTGAAGGTGGGAATTTCGGGTCGTGATAGTTGGTATCATAGCACTAGGTTACATAGGTCTCACGAGTCACGAGCAAGCTTAGTAGAGTCTGAAGGATCGGTACGGAGACGTCTGTACTTATCTCTCAGAGGCTATGAAGTTTAGGAACAATATCACATCTTTCATTCCTTATCGTGCGACATTGATTTTTCTTAAAACCTATATCTCGCATTCCTTTGTATATACTCGTGTATGATATTGCGCACTCGGTATCAGTTGTGCGTCGACGGTTCGTGATGCCGCAGATGAACTACGAGGGAGCCAGAGATGCTCAAATATTGCCTCAACGTATGATTCCGACTGAAGATGCGGACGTATAAAGAGATCACCCAGTGAATAATGTGGGGGGTGCAACGTACCTTGGCATCTGGTTGATTTATACGAGTTGTGAAGGTTAATAATATGGACCATCGGACGTGGTCAACTATGACTTCGCGCTGAGTGGGGGAGTCCACTATCAATGAATGGATTGCGAGTTATGTGTTATATCAGTTTTGGCCTGAAATGTATATATGTGGTACTGAAAGGTTCTCCCAAAATTTACATGTGTTTAAGGCCTGAGATCTTGTAGAGAATAAGGTTGGGACTTGCGGTATTTCCCCCTCCGTAATAATCTTATACTTCAGTACAAAAGGAGTTAGAGAAACAACATTAAATTTACAGAAGGTCTACTCAGCGTGGACGTCACAGTTGCGGATTTTGGGGTGCTTCGGAGGAAGTACAGTGGTTTACGAGATTCTGGACTAAGAATTATCTGTATGGAGCTCTACTTTTGTGATCATTGTATATAAATAAGGGTAAAGTTTGCCCCAAAGAAGAATCGAAGAGTATGTTAAGAAATGGGTTAGCTCAACAGTGTTGAGTCAGCATAACAAAAGAAGAAATTGGCCTTGGGAGAGATAATTCTCCACAGGTGTCTATGGCAAGCCTATGAAGAGGGCAGACCAGCCGATACAACACTGCCCACTTGGCTCGATTCTCAGAAATACTTTTGAAAGAGTTTATTTCCTAGACTCTCCGTAATGCATGGTGCATAGGGTTTGAACAATTGCCTCAGGTCACCATGACGGTGTCATCATATTCTATCAGGTTCAATAAGTTAGCCCGTCATATTCCTACTTTGCTTCCTACAGCAAGAGAACGAGTCCACAGACTCATTAAAGGACTTAATTATGATCGTAAAATTTTGTATGACTCGGGAGCTATAGATTGATACTTCATTTCCACTAGTGGTAGAAATTGCCAAGATATTAGAGCGTGTTCGGGGTGAGAAAAAAAAGGAAACTAAGGAGACCAAGACGTCTCGAGGTTCTAGGGAATTCATTGGATTCTACTCTGCGAGTATAAATCATTATGGCGGGGGCTCGGGTAGTCGGCTAGCCGATACAACACTGCAAGATGTGCATATTACTTGTGATTCAGAACTGAGGCCGAGGTCCTCGTATTTTAAAATAAATTGATATATTTAAACCGGGCTATGAGTTGCGGTGGAAGTTATATAAGGACAAGATCCTTGTGGAAAAAAAAAAGAAAAAAAATTCTTGTGTTTAAATTCTCCCTTGCGAAAATTAAATTTGTACTATAGTACTAATAGGGAGTCATGCTTGCTAGGCTTATTTGAAATTTTTTTTGTATGAAATTCTCTGTGCATACTTGCCAAATTCGTGTTGTAATATTGAGTTGTAACCTACGAGGTAGGTGCCCGCCCAAGTGGCGTTAAATGTGACTCGTTAATTCGGGTGAATAATTATGAGGTCTTCATGCCTCGTATCTCGTTATTAGTATTGTGAAGGTTTGAAACGAGATTTTTGTTAACATGAAGTTAATTGACGATTCTGTAATTGATTATGAACAACTATTAACACCAGATTGACCTAGAAGGGTGCCCCATCTAGATGGTCAGACGAGTGTGAGTTGAGCTTTCAGAAGCTCAAGACCACTTTAACTACAACGCTAGTGTTGGTATTACCCACATGTTCAGGATCATATACGGTATATTGTGACACCTCTCACATTGGGCTTGGTGCAATATTAATGCAAGATGGCAAGGTAATTGCATATGCGTCGCAGCAATTGAAAGTTCACGAGAAGAATTATCATGTTCATGACTTAGAATTGGCATCCATTGTTCATGCGCTGAAGATTTAGAGGCATTACCTTGACGATGTCTCGTATGAGGTATTTACTGATCATCGTAGCCTTCAGTATCTGTTCAAACAAAAAGATCTTAATTTTAGGCAGAGAAGATGGTTGGAGTTGTTGAAAGACTATGATATCACCATTTTGTATCACCCCGGAAAGGCCAATGTGGTGGCCGATGCTTTGAGTAGAAAGGCGGTAAGTATGGGCAGTCTTGCGTATATTCCGGTTGGTGAGAGGCCATTAGCTGCAGATGTTCAGACTTTGGCTAATTAGTTCGTGAGGTTAGATGTTTCAGAACCCAATCGGGTTCTAGCTTGCACAGTCGCTCGGTCTTCTTTATATGAGCGCATCAAAGAGAGGCAGTATGATGATCCTCATTTACTTGTCCTTAAGGACACGGTGCGGTACGGTGGTGCCAAACATGTTGCTGTGGGGGAAGATGGGGTTCTGCGAATGCAGGGTCGTATTTGTGTGCCTAAGGTTGCATGCCGCAACATACTTGATTAAAATAAATATATTGGAGGAGCGGGTTGCACGCCGCAACAGAACTGAATGTGAATATATTGTGAGAGCGGGTTGCACGCTGCAACAGAATTGAACGTGAATATATTGTGAGAGCAGGTTGCACGCTGCAACAGAATTGAATGTGAATATATTGGAATTGATAGAAATGATAATTGGTTATGACTACTGAGTTAGCTTCAATTATTATAAACGGGTTACTTGATTTATTTCTACTATTGTTGTTGTTACTAATATTGCGTACATGTAATTTAAGTTACCCGCCTTAGCCTCGTCACTCCTTCGTCGAGGTTAGGCTCAGCACTTATCAGTATATGGGGTCGGTTGTACTGATACTATACTCTGCACTTCTCTTGCAGATTTTGGAGTTGGTCCCAGAGGCATGCCATAGACTTGCTCGGATTTCAGCTACTAGAGGAGACTTGAGGTATAACTGCATGGCGTCCGTAGTTCTGAAGTCCCCATCTACTTTACTTTAGTTGTGTGTTTGTTTCGAGACAGCTTTATTTTATTCAGACCTTTATTTATATTTATTCTAGAAGCTCGTGTACTTGTGACACCAATTTTGGGATGGTATTTAGACATCGTTATTTTTATGAATTATTCATTATATTTCAAACTTTGCTTCCGCATTTGTTTCTTTGATTATTAATAATTTAAAGATTGTTTAAAAAATAGTTAATATTATTCTAACGTTGGCTTGCCTAGCAAGTGAAATGTTAGGCGCCATCACGATCCGAATTTGGAAATTTCGGATCGTGACAGTTACAATCACCCATGCTTCAATCGTAACTGCAAAAAGTTAAACAGAAAAATTATGCAGCATTTGGAGAATATTTGGTTGAAATCGAATATCTAAAGAAGCTGAAAAAATATACTTGATCGATTATACGTATTTTGATATTTATTTCATTTGAGAAAATAAATTAAAAATTTATGAGTTAGTCATTATTTCACTTGAAATATTCAATCAGGCATATTTTTCAATATGTCATCACTGAAGTACTGAACTCTACTATTTCCAAATATTGATGTCCAAATTAATATTTGAAAATGCTGATTTTGATGGTTTTAGAAGGCAGGAATGAATTTGAAAACCGACATATTGGTAGCAAATGTAGTAACAAGGTTAAAATATGGGATTAAACAAATTGGTTTTGTGTCATGTTATGCAATTAAGATTTAAGACTAGGAGAAGTAGTATTTTTTATTTTAAAGTCAAAAAGATTCCACGCTTTTATGTATGCTCATAAAAGCCATGTTAGGCACATGCCACTGACCAGCTGTGTGATGCTTATTAACGACCATGCATTCTCATCAATCTTCTTCATATACTTCTGTTTATAATTGACATTTTGAAGGATATAATTAATGCTGTTGCAAATTTTCATTATTAAGAAATCATTGGTGCCTTTTTTGAAATAAATCTTGAAAAAGAGTAGCCCAATGCACGAAGTATTCAGCGTTCACGCAGGGTCCGAGGAAGAATTTCACCCTAAGGGAGGTGTTATATAGGCAGTCTATCCTAATATTAGTATTAATGACTAATTACACATATGAAATAATTTCTTACCACCACTAAAGTATTTCTTAATGCGAGTAACTTAGGTTAGTAATCAAGGATTAATTTTCTGTTTCAAAAGAAAGTCATATAATTTTGATGAAAAAGTCATAATTGTGTGGCCTATGAAATTTATCCTAATATATAGAGGTAAGTTGTAAGGAACATGAGAAATTAAACAATTACATTGATTTGGGTGTAGTTAAGTTAATTGAGGGATTTGTCCAATATACAGAAATGTCACATGTCAAGAATACTTCAATGTCATTTACTTAAGACAGTGGCCATTGATGACTATTAGAAGCCATCCGTACACTTAGCATTAATTAAGTTTTTCATAGTTGCTTTGTCGGTTTATAAGCATGTTTGGCGTTTCTAAAATAAGTTTATTTTAAGAAGTGTTTTTCTCAAATGTATTTTTGGTGAGAAACAGTTTGTGTTTGACTAATTAATTTGAAAAACACTTTTGAACAGTAATTAATATTTGACCAAGCTTTTGAAAACTGGTTCTAAGTGTATTTTTCTCAAAAGTGCTTATCCGAAAAGTGTTTTTGGAGATAAACTACTTTTTTCTGCTTCTCAAAAACTGCTTCTGCTTCTCCTCAAAAACATTTTTTTCCTTCCAAAAGTTTGACCAAACACCTCAATTTTTGACCAAAAATACTTTTGGCCATAAAAAAGTTTAGCCAAACAGGCTATTAATCTATTGGTGAATATCGAAACAGGATGCAAATTAAATGAGACATTCTGATCCTCTCTTTCCTCTAATCCTCTCAGTTTGATTCAAGAAAAGGATCAACCAAAGAGCTATTTTTGGAGGTTCCTTATCCAAAATCTTTAGGTTGATTTTGGGGTTCCAAATTTATTTGATCTTAGAAATCCCTAGAAAGGTTATGATTCTATCTATAACAAGATTTTTGATAGGTCCACATGACCTCAAAATGGGTACGGTAACCATTATGAATTGTGGTGGAATGAATATAATTTTTTTGCCTTTACTAGAGGTCTCGAGTTCTAGTAGTTTGAAATTTTTTGATAAAAAATACTTTATTCTTTAATGAGTCTTAAGCGGTGCGAATCTAAATTAACAAAGACTATAATTGCGAATATCGAACGTCTAAGTGTAAAAAAATGGGCACTCCGATTAATAAGAAGCAATGGGCATGAGACTAGAACTATCAGCATTCTAAAGTCATGCCCACTTGATAGTTGCTGGAACCAACCTAAAGGCATCCTAACAATAAAGCATATGCACATGAATGAAAACACAATTTGTTTAAACATTATAATCATTGAGTTCTAACTAGATGTACATCATCTGCAGGATACACATATATTTATTATTTCCGGCTAAACTGTATATATATATAGTTGAAATGTTTTATAAATATTTATATTCATTTTAAATAAATATTTACTTATTGTAAAAAAGTATCAATGGGTGATGTGAGATATTTCACGTCCAATAACTTCCCTAAGATCTTTGGTTGGCTTATGTAGGTATTGAACTACTATATATTCATAGACAACATAGAGTGAATACGAGAAAATACCAATGTTTTAACCAATATTAAGCATTCCAAGAAACAAAATATTTATAGTATAAAAGGAGAGTGCCTATTGCCTAGGCATAAAAAATTGTATTTTCATAGGGATTCATACAACCTCAAACCGACCAAAGTGATGTATGCAAATTCCAAGTCCCGAGCAGATAATTTAGAATTCCCCATATTTTCTTTTCCACTTTTTTTTTTTATAAAAAAATATATCACAAGTAATCTATTCTTTTAAAAAGAAAAAAATGTGAGAAATTTTTGTCGATTTCTTAATTTTAAGTTGGAACTGCATAAATAAATCAACTAAACGGGGGAATGATATTCCCATGTTGATTTCAAGAGAATTTTTCAATTATTAGAGTAATAAATATTTACTTGTACTAGATTTAGGGCCTGTCTGGCCATAATTTTTTTAAAAACTTTTTTTCCAAATCTTTTTTACCTTTTTTTCAGAATCAATGTTTAACCATGAAAATTTTAAATTTCACTTGAAATTGAATTTCAGATTTTTTTGGAAATTTGCAAAACTCAAAAAAGCTAATTTTTTTTCAAAATTTTCATTACAAATCATGCACAAAAATTCAAAAACATCTCCAAATTGTATTCATGTTCAAACACACTTCTAATTTTTTAATATTATTTTCAGCTGATTTTTTTTTACTTTTTTCTAGAATTTTACAATTCTTATGTCCAACTACCCACTTGGTATAAATGCTCAGCTTGATTTCCCCTTTTTTGTTATTCTTTAAATGGCTTTAATATATGTTTTTAGTTTCGCGAGCTTATTTTTGATATATAACATCTCTATTTCCTCGTTAATATTAGTGTGAATTAATTCTAATAGTATTCAGTAACATATATTTTTCAGGCATTAATTGGAATTTTTTGGTTCTTTTGGTAAGATAGAGGAGGCCAATGCAATTAACACGACTAGAAAATATATGATAATGAGGTGCAGATAACCTCTAAGAATAGATGATTTATTGGTATTGTTATCACGCCAAAAAGTTTATCTTGTATTTTATATTTAACTCCCAAATTTGACATTATAACAAAGTAAATTATACCAAAAAATGTTTTCTTACCCCACCCACCCCCTCCCCAAAAAAAAAAAACCCTATCTCCTCTACCTAGTTTTTCCTTCTCTCTATTGTTAAAAGATGGAGTAATTAACTTAACTAATCTAATTTTTTATATTCTTCTCCTTTGTATTAGAAACTAAATCGGTTCAATTGCTCTTTTATTATTTCTCTAAAAGAATCATTAAAGTACATTAACGCAATTTGTAATGTACTAGCAAAGGCGAATCATGAATTTAGAATAAATATAACATCAATATCAACAGTGAAATTTGACGATATAAAAGTTACATCCAGACTAATAAATGAGTCAACAATTACGAGAGCTAAAAAGAAAAGTAACACTTTTAGAGTTCTCTTTTATTATTCTGTTACTGATATACAAGTAGTATATAGTGATATGCAAAGTAAAAGCTTGTCAATCGATCATATTGTATAACTTAGCCAAATTCAGGCAAGTACCACAAACTATAAATGTTAGCTCACACAAGTCACTCTTTCTTAGTCCAAACTATGACCTCTTTAGTTTTTATCAAGATCACAATATGCCCCCATTTAGCAACCAAAAGACCACAGTTTAATAAAAATAACAGTAACTAAAAAAATTTCAGTTGTTCAAGAGGAAAAAATCAAACCAACCACTTTACCAAATCTATACTAAAATATCAAGCAATTTTTGAAGTCCAAATCCAAAAATGCTCCCCAACCACTAGATTGTTTACAAAATCTTGGTAATATAACGGTAATGTGGTGAAGAATATTCAGTGGCAGTTGTGTCTTTTACCCCAAAAGAACACATAATTATTAATAGGGTCCCCAAAGTTTCATGGATAGAAATTTTCCAATCTAAAATTTCCTATTTCACTTCTCTCTCGCTCTCTCTCTCTCTCTCAAAAAACTTCAAGAAACAGTAGACCATTTCTCAAAGATATTCCCTTTCTCTCTATCTGGGTGTTTCCAAGATCTGATTTTTACTCACTTTCTCTAACTTAAGATTGGATCTTTACATAGTTATTTTCAGTTTTCAACTTTGGCATTGTTGTACATGTATTAGAGATCATTGACAAGTGTTGTTTTGTTGAGCTTTTTATTTATTAGTGGAGCATTTAATAAAAGCACTTTCATTTCCAGCTATACCCCAAAATTTGTTGTCATATAGTGCTTCCCACACACTCTTTTTTTTTTTTTTTTTTTAAAACTCATTATTGGATCTTGAAATCTTGAACAAAGTTTCCATATTTGCCCTTGCTGTTCTGATTTGGGGTTATTTCTGGGGTTTTGACTGCAAGATTTTTGGTGGGTCTTGCTTGAATCTGATCATTTTTTGGGGTACTTTTGGTTTCTTGAAGTTTGTTGATTGATTCTTGGAGGTTTTGCTTGAGCTACTTTTGTGATAAGGCTTTTGGCCTTTGGTTATTGCTAGCTGTGGTTTGTGGTTTTAATGCTTGCCACCTGAAATATGCAGCCTGATCAGAGGAAAAAGGTAAGACACTTTCAAATTTTGTCAGCTTAGATACTAGTTCAGGCTATAAGTAGTATGCTAGAATCAGTTTTAGCAATAACCTAGTTGTTGTAACACTTAGATTTATTGTTCCTTTCTTAATAGTAGTGATATTTGCTTGGAAGGGGGGGGGGGGGGTTGTCTTTTATGTTATGACGGTGGTGTCTGGACTAGCTTGCACCTCGACTATTCCATTGGATACCTACTACCTCCCATCAGCACATACCAGGTAACTCTGCCAACCAAGGTTTAGGATGATGGGAAGGAATCATCTAGGATCGGCCAATCATTTATCTGATTTAGGACATTTGGTTGGAGGATTAAAATATTGATAGTTGTATGATTTAGGAACCTAGCTAAGTGGTAACTGGATCTTCTTTTCGTGCTTTGATATGTGGTGAGGTCTAAGGCTAAGTGGAATGTCAGACCTAATAAATGTAGTCACTATGGTACTATGCAAGTTAAAATATATGGTCCAAGCCAATCGAGAAACACAGTTGTGGAGTGAATCAAATAGTTTAACTTATATGGTTTTGATCAAATGGAACGATTGAATTGCTCCGTAGCTTGTGCAGGTTGGAATAGCATAGCTGCACACTTCGAAACATTTCTATTACGAGATAATGTGTGTAGCAATTGAAGTATTGTATAAGATCCATTTTTTGATTGGTCTTATAATCCATCTTGTGAATTATTATATGAATATGCAGGGGTCTGCAGATGTAGATTTCTTCACTGAATATGGTGAAGGGAGCCGATACAAAATTGAGGAAGTGATTGGCAAAGGTAGCTATGGTGTTGTCTGCTCTGCATATGATACCCATCTAGGGGAAAAAGTTGCAATCAAGAAGATAAACGACATCTTTGAACATGTCTCTGATGCCACACGTATCCTTCGTGAGATCAAGCTTCTTAGGCTTCTTCGTCATCCAGATATAGTAGAAATTAAGCATATCTTGTTACCTCCTTCTCGGAGGGAATTCAAGGACATCTATGTTGTCTTTGAACTCATGGAATCCGATTTGCATCAAGTCATTAAAGCAAATGATGATCTGACGCCGGAACATTATCAATTTTTCCTTTATCAGCTTCTTCGAGGGCTAAAATATATACACACAGGTTGTATGCATTGTGCATTAATTACTACGACTTTCCTCCACAAAAGACATCTTTATATACTTAGACATTTACATAATATATCCAATTCTAATAATGCCTCTATATTGGAATATTATGCAGCTAATGTCTTTCACCGTGACCTGAAACCCAAAAATATATTAGCAAATGCCGACTGCAAGCTCAAGATCTGTGACTTTGGTCTTGCAAGAGTGGCCTTCAATGATACTCCAACAGCTATATTTTGGACTGTATGCTTCTTAATGCTCAGTGCAAAACTTTAACGTTGAATATAGTTCTATTAATGAGCTTAGCAGAACATGTGATATCTAACATCACCTGATTTATTGTTCCTGTAGGATTATGTTGCCACGAGGTGGTATAGGGCTCCCGAATTGTGTGGATCATTTTTCTCTAAGGTGTGAATATACAATTTTCTGCTTTAGATAATTGTTCTGATCTATTGGTGAATTAGCTATGGGTTTCTTCATTTATTATGATAACAGGCTAACAGCACATTCTAAGACAACATTATTGTGACTTGTCCTCAGTATACACCAGCAATTGATATATGGAGCATTGGATGCATATTTGCAGAACTATTAACTGGGAAGCCTCTCTTTCCGGGTAAAAATGTGGTTCACCAATTAGACTTGATGACCGATCTGTTGGGCACACCATCTCCAGAATCCATTGCCAGGGTATGTCCCAACATGTTTCCCGGAACTCAAGATGTTTTACTCTGATAGCTTTGTGGCTAATATATGGTTGCTTTTCTGCCTATAGATAAGAAATGAAAAGGCTCGGAGGTATTTGAGCAGTATGCGTAAGAAAAAGCCTGTGCCTTTCTCCCATAAATTTCCGCATGCAGATCCCCTTGCACTCCGTTTGCTAGAAAAGATGCTTGCTTTTGATCCTAAGGATCGTCCTACTGCAGAAGAGGTACAAATACACTATGTCTATCTGTTTCCAAAAAGTTGCATTTTTTGCGACTCCAGCTCCTAACAGGGCCTTTATTCTTGTTCAAAATTCAGGCGCTTGCAGATCCATATTTCAGGAATCTGGCCAAAGTGGAAAGAGAACCTTCTGCTCAACCTGTTACAAAAATGGAGTTTGAATTTGAAAGGCGAAGGGTGACAAAGGAGGATGTGAGGGAGCTAATATACAGAGAAATTCTTGAATACCATCCAAAGATGTTGAAGGAGTTCTTAGAGGGGCAGGAACCAACAAATTTCATGTACCCAAGGTACATTGGCTCAAACTGAGTTTTTCGTCTTGTCTTTGAACTTGTGTATTGCATGGTTTTCTTCGCATTCATGCCTCTTATGTTGCATGTGCATGTTAATGAGTTCATAGATTACATCTATATATTATGTTTAAGTTCCAGTATTGCAACTCAGGTGGCATGGCCACGACGTCGTGTTCTCTTAGAAAGATGGATAGAGTTGAGAAGTTTCACTACGTCTATTTAACCTCATATCCTTTACATGAAGTCTTCTCCATCGTTCTCTTTCTTTCTTCTGTTTCGTTTCTGCTATTTTCTTAGTTAATTATAGTGCTGATCTCTTCCATTTCGCATGAATGTTTACCTACATGTTTTCCTTTGCTTAGATTAATAATCAATGTAGTTCTATGTTAAACTGCTTTATTTGCATTGTGAATCAGAGCAGACTTCTCCTCCTTGGGGTAGTTCAGAGTTCAAAGGAACTCTTAACTTCAATTTCAAGGTAGTCCAACTTTGAGAACTCTTCTAATAAAGGATTAATAGGAGTGGTTCTTGTCTTGTTTTCCTCTTGCGATTTGATACAGTAGTTCTAGTTCATGCAATCAGCTTTGACCTAGAAAGGTGTAAATCTAGATTTGTTTACTCTAGGAAGATCTTGGAATGAAACCAATGTTCCATATGATGGCATGTATTATTTTATTTAAAGGTAATTCATCTGGATCTATAAACTTCCCATTTTCGGATGTGGTAGTATCCTGATCGACCCTCATTTTGCCAATCACAAGTATTACTCTCTACGTTTCAATTTAAATGAGGTAGTTTGACTCGGCACGGAGTTTAAGAAGAAAAAAAAGACTTGAAATATGTGGTCTTAAAAGCTTAAAGGGTAAAAGTTTTGTGGGGCCATGAAATTTGTATGGTTATAAACGCTTCTCATTAAGGGTAAAATGGGTAAAATGAAGAGTTTAAAGTTGAATTATTTCCAATTGTATAAATATGTCAATTCTTTTTGAAACGTACTAATAAAGAAAGTGTGTCATCTAAATTGAAACAGAGGGAGTATAATTCATGTACAACAACAACAACGACATGTCCCCAGTGAGTTTCCACAAGTGGGGTCTGGGGAGGATAAGACGTCCGCAGCCTTACCCCTACTCTGGAAGGGCGGAGAGACAAGTATTATAATTCATCTGCCTGATAAAAACCGTTGTGGTTCATCTGACAATTTGCTTGAGAAAGATGTACATCTAAATCTTTACCAGGAAAAGAGATCAACTCAGAAATGGCCAACTTTAGAAGCTTACAAAGAGAGGGCAAAGATGGCACTTCGACTTAAAGTTTTCTCATTATCTCAAGAAGTTAAACTTGATACTATCGTAGGCATGTCCCAAGAATGACTGGTGTACTTGATTCTCTCCATGATCAGTCATGTCAAGCTTATTATGAATCGTCTGTTCTTTTATCAAGCCTCAATCTGGCTGCTTTTTACCCTCTAGAAAACCTTTCTCTAAGAGAAACCTATCATTTCTGGCTTATTTGTACTCATCCTTGCTAGCTGCAGTACAAAATTTATGGAGGGGGGCCATGGGTTATTGAGAAAATTTGGTGGCGACCGTAATATTCTGCTATGGTACATATAACATATCAGCACTCACTTAGTCCTATATGAATAAACTCGCTATTACTTAGAAAAATGTCTTAATAGGGTATTATACACTGTAGTTTCTTTTAAGAAGCAGAATTTGGTTGCGTTGGAGTAGCGAGTTTCTGATTTGTTTCTCTTTGTTGTCTATTAGATCACTGATAGTTTCTTCTGTCTCTCCCCAGTGCTGTTGACAAATTCAAGAAACAATTTGCATATCTTGAAGAGCATTATGGAAAAGGAGGGGCTGTTGCTCCGCCTGAGAGGCAGCACTCATCATCCCTACCCAGGTTAGTCCCCGGCAGTCATGCTAGTTGTTCAAACTCCTTTCTCCTTTGACTATTTTTGTTACTTCTCCTAAGCTTTTCCCATTAAAGTAATGTCCTGCAAGGTTTTGTTATCAGATATTTCTCAATTCTTGCACAACTCTAGCCACTGATAAATTTTGGATACAGGGCTTGTGTATTATATTCAGATAATTCAGTGCAAAATCCAGTTGAAGTTGCAAATGATCTTTCTAAATGCTCTATCAAAGAAGGCGAGAAACCACATGTAGACCGGAGTTCAATGATCCCCATGACAAGGCTGCCTCTCCAAGTTCCCCAGAATGTTCAAGGTTTGATTTCACTAGTTTGCTAACTTCTAGTTAGCGTCCAATATTCTGATCTCTTTTCATATTTTAAATGCTAGAAGTATGTTTTCCTGAGAGTAGTACTTAATGTGTTTCCGGGGGTACTATTCAATTTTTCTCATTTGATTGTTGCCAGCTATAAAAATTAGCATTCCCTTTTCGTATTGATGATGGTGTATGCACTCAAGATTATATTCTTCCTTCTGCATTGAAATTGGGAAAGACATATTGGGATGCTGCAATTCCTTGTGAATTGTTAATGAATTAGCATATGCAAATGATTTGTTGGATATCTACATATGTAAAACTTGGAAACCTGGAAAAGACGTGAAACACTCTGTCTTGCCAAAATTGAGAGCACAGAAGTAGTACTCCTCCATCTCAGGTGCCTGGTATAGTCCAGTTTACCCAAAAGTTGTTTAGGAAGAGAGTCCATAGGTGTCTTACTGTAGCGTAATGCAAAAATAGGTGCTTGATGTTCTCCGGCCCTTTTTCCACATCGATAACCTCTATTGCAGAGCTAAATTCCTCTTCTCTGGAATTTCTCTTTTGTCAAACACGCTTGGTGAACTACACATCTAAGAGAAAGAAGCCCCTTATATGGTACTTCGGACTTCTAAATTGTCTTCCATTTTGCTGCACTGTTATCTCTGTTACAGTAAGAGATTTGTAGCAGAATTTCACTGTGAACACCACTTTCCTCTTTTATTTCCACCCCAAAATGACCTTTACATCAAATAACTCTTTGCCTTCTTCAAAGGTCTTAAAAGATTCTGCAACCTCCTCCAGCTCCCAATCTTTCAGGTTCCGTCTGAACCTTAAAATCTGTGTTAGCCGACAGGGTGAAGAGTTGGGGAAATTATTCTTTCAAAGGGGTATGTCCCAATCCTATTGTCTAGCCAGAATGAAATCCTTCTGCCGTTTTCCAATTTTGAAGCCAATTCTTTTATTAAATTCAGGCCACAAAGCCCTAATATACTTCCAAACTCCCACCCATGAGGCACTAATACTGTGTCATCAAGGATGAAGTTAGTTTCACTGGTGAGAAACTCTACGTCAAGTTCTGTTCTCTTCTGGCTCATTAGTATTCTTGTAAACGGAAAACAGATAGATAAGACTGATACATGATGCCCTAGTGCGCATACCCTAGTTGTATAGAAGAGAAACATCACTATTTAAGCGATATGAGGTTGCTTTAATGCTTAAGAAAGTGTTATTATGTTATTAACAAGAGGAATTGTCATGCAGGTGGTGCTGCAAGACCGGGGAGGGTCGTTAGTTCAGTGATGCGCTACAACAACTGTGGAGCAGCAGTGACGGCAGCAGATGCCATTGAACAGCGGAAAATTGCAAGGAACCCTGGTGGTCCGACTCAATATCCCATTTCTAATGCTTCATACCCTAGAAGACATCCCAGCTGTAAAAATGAAAGGGGTGAAGATAGTAGTGACGGTTCCAATGGTGTGCAGGCAAAACCTGAACAGTACATGGCAAGAAAAGTTGCTGCAGCTCCAGGTGGACCTGGTAGTCAATGGTATTAAATTTATGGGATCTCCGATTAACCATCTCACACTCAGCTTCCCAGTTCAGCCATGTTACACACGGCTTACATTCCGTAAGGATGGTTCACTCATAAAACACGCCAGATCCAAGTTAATTTGACTGTCAGCCATAAGTTACCAGCAAGGCCAAGTTCAGGATTGCTTGGTAATTGATGCGAGGCGAGCACTTGAACTTGAAGAGTCCTAATATGTGATTTTGGTGGGTTCAGACGTTTACTTGTATTGCTAAACTTTAAAAGGTTCAACATGGAGTCTCCTCCATGACCACTCATGGTGTGTGATCGGGATAGAAATAGAAACACTGATGAAGGTGGATGTTGGTATCTGATGACAAGAACTACTGGTATCAGTTACTTCTTCATGTTTCTTTTTTCTTTTCCCCTCTCCCTTTATTCTTTGCAAAAATATTGTAGACACGCTACTTTGTTATATGACTAAGACATTGATAACTTAACGTGTAACCTGTAACATTCTTTAATTAAACAAGGACTTCTATGTTTCTAATCCTCCTGGACTCATCAGTAAAGTACAACAGGTGACGTGATATTTTTGCTTTTAATCATATGCCTGATCTGCCTGCCTGCCATGGTGATGCGACGCCCGTTCTGAAACTTGTTTTTTCTTCTGAATCTCTTTTTTTTAGGCAATGTTGACTTGGATGTTTCAATCTATATCTTCTGGATCCCTCCTTTTAAGTTGATGTGAACTTGTATGTAATACAAGACATTGTTGCAATCAAGATCAGTCACTCATCTATGCTTAATTCCAAATCAGTAGGCATCACCTACTTCAATTCTCAATTACTCATTCTGCTTTATTCCAATACTACAAACTTTGCCTTGAAAATGTGATAAGTAGCTATGCACATACGCTTAACTAGTTTAGCCTTTGTGAATCCATTTAGTCAGTATCTCCTATTTGAATTTCTTCCATTCAAGGTCAGAAAGCTATTGTGCAATTTGCATATTTCAATCAGTGTCTTGGTCACATTCTGATGTATGGTGAAACAAGTGTTGCACTGAAATAGAAAAGGAATAAAACACTTAATATTTGAATAACAGTAGAAACCAGAATATCCATCATCAATCATACATGAAAATCAGACCAGTGAGCGAAATTTGCTCAACTTGACAATATTACAAGCTTCAGTATAAAAAGGGAAAGAAAGAAATCACACTATACCAGCATCAACCGCTGCTTAGACTCACACAACTGTTGACTTCGTCCTAAAATGAGAACATTTAAGCACCTACTACACATATTGCAGGCACCTCCTCATCCACCCTAGGTTAAAGGTCCATTTGCTCAGAAACAGAACAATACGAGTGACCAACGAAAGCATTCCTGGACTATATGCACTTTGATAATAGAACTAGTAATAGAATCAATAACTGTACCAATTGGAACTGTTAAATTCTTTTTATGACAATGTCATTATAAATTGCTACACAGCATCAAATATGGAACCTTGCACTCAATAAATCCTTTGCTTCACTCTTCTTCCATTCACATCAGTGCCATCTAGAATGTGTCCACCGTGTACATAAGAAATGATTGCATGTTCATTCATCCCAGCGACATACTTCAGCAATTCTGTGATGACAGAAGGACAACTCTCCTTCAAGTGATCAAATCCCTCCGATTGCATCACAGCTGAAAACAGATAAAAACAGTCAGATGCATTTAACAGGCCAGATCAAATCCCTCTGATTGCATCAGAGCTTAAACAAATAGAAACCCAGTAAAGATTATTTAACAGGACAAATAGCTGATTGCCTGCAGGAATATATGTAGAACAAATAGCAGAAGTGCAGACATATGACATCTAGCCAGAAGTTTGTGTTGACAGCAGTGTAAACAAGATATTTACAGAAAAACATCCAATCAGGACAAGATCTTTTGATAGCCCATTCATAAATTATTCACTTTGCCCTAGGAACAATTGCAAGGTTTCAGTGCAGAAAAGTGAAAGACGTCAATGCTGCAAAGTAATGTATAGCAAAATGAAATACACTTAAAAGACTAGGTACTAGCAAGCACAAGATCACCAATAGGTGAGTAGAATCTCCAGTAGAGGAAAATAATGGGATGTGTTTGCTTGGTGGCTTAATTGGCAAGGGTGAAAAGTGCACTCAGAAAGTCAGGCAAGATATTCATGTAATAACCAGGCTGAAACAACTTTTCACATCAAGTCAACTAAAGGGCCCACAAAGAAATCAATATACTTCTCCAAGAGTTTTCAATATGATTAATTGGTTGCTAATATAAAAACACCAATAGATGAGCAGTTATCCAATCAATAGGCATCAAATACTTCACCTTTCAAGTTCTCAGGCAACGCAATGAACTTAAGACACACAGATTTCAGTTGGACACAATGATGCTGATCTGCCAAAGCTAAAGTTGTGGCAACAGTGTTGATTGTAACATCTTCGCAAAGCTTAGCCTCACAAAGTGCTCTCAATCTCTCAAGCCCATACTGGTCCGCTGCAGCAAGCAGATGCTGAGCCATCAAAGTGACTGCCCATTTTGTATCGAGACCCACAAGCTCTTGTAAATCAGGAAGGGAATCCCAATAGATGAAGTGGAGCAACGCCTGGAAAAAAGCAAAACAAGAAAGTTCTATCAGATAAAACAAAACCTATGCCTTAGGTACAAACAAGTTGGGGTCGGCAATATGAATCCTCACTAACAATGCTCCCATTTAAATTCATATCAGACGCCAAGATTTAAAGAAAAAAACAATAAATCACAGTGCCAAGTTCACTACTCCCAAACTTAGAAAAAATAAGCGTAATAAAGAAGCAGCTATTTGATGACAAAATCCAGGCAAAGGTCTTAGGTTCAAACCCCACTAAGTTATTTCTTCCTATCTGTCCAAGCCTTGGTGGAATTGCTAGTGGTAGGTAGCAGGTATCCCGTGAAATTAGTCGAGGTGCGCAAGCTAGCCCGGACACCACGGTTATCAAAAAATAAGATAAAAAATCTAGGCAGACATCTGAAGGCCTAGTGAAACGATAAAATGATAAAAGTAAAGCATAGGGAAGCATACAAAGAGAAAAGCAACAAGCCTGCTGGACTCTAGGCATGAAAAACAATATGCAGACATTTTGCAAAGCCAGATTACTAGATCCAAAAACACCATAACCAACATAGAAACAGACGCACAACACCTCTAGAGCCCGCCGGTATCTTAGGTGTTTTGAGCTCAACTACAGCATTGCAAGCCAAGCTCACCACAAATACCACTAAGCTCCGAAGCAATCTTGAGCTTGAACTCATTTGGCTCAGTGAAACAATGTAACCCCCACCTCCATCCCCCTTGGTCTCACATAATATTAATCCTAAAGAAAATATTTTTTCTAGTTCGTGATCACAGAAGAAGCTCAAGCAACACAAGCTCGGCTCCCTTAATGTGTTCGGTCAAAATTGAGTTCAAGCTTAGCTCATATAATTACGCAATCTTTCGCCCCCAGTTCTGTTAATTCATGGCTCTAACCTCACTGCTGCTAGGATGGAACAACAACGCTATTGCTTCTTGATTTTAGGGGCGGCCACAACCTGCTTTTTACATGTAGTTTTTCTTTTAATAGTAGTAGTATCTGCACCAATTTGTGCACCTTGACTATTCTAGCGATTACGTGCTACCTGCCACCAACACATGTCAAACTCTGCCCACCAAGTTTAGGCAAATGGGAAGATGTGCCTCTGCTGAGATTTGAACCCAAGTCTCCAACGATTGCACCCACTTAATTGACAACTAGGCCACACCCTTAGGTAATGCTTTACATGTAATTCCATGAGAACAAACAACAACAACAAACCCAGTTTAATACCATATATGGGGTGATGAGAAGGTCAAGTCCTGTTCTTTCATCCTAATAAGCCTAAGGGTAGTGGTGTCAAAGGCTTGTTTGAGGCACACAGGAAGCCATAAAGCAAAGTTAAATCCATTATGTGCTTCGCCATTTAGCTGGCGTCTCTGTTTAGACACTAAGGTGCTAAGTTACATGCCTCATAACCTATGGGCTGCCTTTAAAAGGGCGATACTAGACAATAAATATAGTTGGTAAAACGATATGTAAATTGTTAAAAACAATATGAAAGAATTTTACTGATCAAGAATAAAAAATTAAATTAAAGTACTTAGAAAACTAGCTCCAACAATATAAAAATGCATTTTTTCATCTAAATCAGAAGTTTAAAATAGTTTCTGAACTTGATTCGCATGATTTTACTTCATAGAGTTCACTTATTTATAGTTACTTCGATTTTTTAGTCCAAATAGTTATTATTGCATTTGCAGTTCATTTTCCTCTGCATTACATATATATTTTTTGTTTTTTTCTACTTTTAACACCTTTCTTTGTTAAAGCCCATGCTTTTTAACACCCTTTGCCTTAAAATCGCAACAGAGGTTGGTACTTTTTGCTTTAGACTCCAGAAAATTCAACTCCCCCCCCCCCCCCAAAATCACATAAACCCCATTAAACATAAAAATCAAGACCGCAAACTATAATAAGCATAGATTTCAGCTCATCGTACTAAAGTTTACTCTCCTCCCCCTAAACCTACATCTCCATGAGGCACATGCTACCAACAGCAACACCTTCGTAAGCATATTAGCATGTGATTCCAACTAGCATGTATGATATGACCCCTAGTTTGCCTGATACAATATTTTCAATGTTTTTTTTAGAAAGGTAACAGAGTACAATATCATCATTTTGTCCTTTGCCATGTGCAACTTCCCATAATTATTTCACAACGAATCATGATAGTAAAATCCGCCAGAAGGACCTTGTTGAAGTTATAACTAAAAGGGGACAAAAACATTCACCAGTACTTCTTATAAGCATCTTATAAGCAGACTGGCAAAATCTAACATCTCAATACCAATTTGATCCCAGAATAATGCATGGCAAAGGCCATAACCCATTGTTGATAGCTTTTCCACGGCAGTAGTGGAATACAGAAGACTCTAATCCCTTGTTGATAGATTTTGCCACTTCCTAGGAATCTTTATTGAGCCAAAATCCAAATTTCAGCACCAATATTAACAAACAACACACATCATATGCTAATACATAGTCTCACAGAAATAGGATATTAAAGAGTTGTGCACATACAATCTCCAAATATTCTGCTGATAAAAAGTAACCCTGCATATGGTAGCAATGGCAACATATATGGCTCAGGAAGGCAGGTGAAAACAATCAGGTACATGTGACTCAATCAGCACAGAAGCCATCAAATCATGAAGCAAAAAAGAAAACTAGAATAGCTGCTAGTTGTATAGCCATGACATGTATATTTACCATCATTTTTTCATTTTTTTTATTGGAACACACAACACTTGCAATAACTTAGAGCATTCATGGGCAAAATTCCTCCCTTCATAAAGAATAATACAACAGAATAAGGGTCAACAGACATGCGAAAGAAAGAAGGTTCCAAACCTTGAATACTGGAGCCTGTATTTCTTCAACTTTAATACTTTGTACATTATCTTCCTTCAATGGACCAAAGAGTTGTGCCCTGAACACGGGGGAGCGGGCAGCAAGAACCAACTTGTGTGCAGCAAAGACTTCACCTTCAACTTCAAACTTTATATCTGCTCCCTCTCCACTCTCTAGGAGCTGCCCAAAATGAATTCCAATGTCTGATGGTGGCACAGGCAGAGAAAAAGTCTTTGGTGTTTCATTGTATGATCTGACAACACCAACAGTGCATTGGACCAAGAGACGATCATCTTTCAGATAGTCTGATGTTTCTAATAATGTTCTCCTGAAAAAGCGTTTATATCCCCTACAAAGACAACCATCAAACTGAAAAAGGTCAATAGATGCATTCATGGAAGAAACAAAGCAAAACAAGAGTACATGTACAAAAGAACTAAATTCATAAAAAAAGGAAAAAAGACACTAAGCTAATAATAGTTTTTAAAATATCTCTATTATAGATTTTGCTACTCCCAAAAGAAGTTCAGTTCTGCTACAAGAAAGTTCTTCCTTCATACATATCTTTCAATAGCAAAAGTTCTGATTTATATGGAAAACCCCACACCTACCACCAAAACTCCTACTTAGAAATGGTGTCTTTTTCCAGTACCCTCTTGGTAACTCGATCCTAAGCTCATTTTGGAGATGGAGGATCCTTTCCACCAGGTGACCCCTCTCTCTTCACATTGAATCAAATGTTGAGCACTATTACTCAAGCATGTGTAAAAAGACCTCAACAAAGTCATGTGGACACTCCTTAATCCGAGGACAGTCTTTGATTTTCAAGTTAAGATGTTGTTGACCCGTTTTTCTTTTATTTGCTCATTTCTCTCAAGAAATATTCATGTAGCACAAAGTTACTAGCAGATGTAAACATGCGGTCCTAGAACATTTTCAGGTGCAGTCATCCAATGAAAATGTATAACCCTAAGGGTGATACTCACTTTTTACATTTTGAAAGGCGAAAACTACATTAAGGATGACTAGTGGACAATGTAATTTCAAGGCTGGTCCTAATAATTGAGAACGCAGAAGCATCCAACTTGGGAAGCAGCAAGAGACAATGAAAATACAAGGTAACAGGTTTGGACAAAAAGGTAGATACCTTTGGATGGCAGAGTAGGAGCAAATACTGAATGGACAATAATCAAAAGAAGCAAATAAAAAATATCAACATCTAAAACAATGGCATGTTATGGCAGGTGTGCAGGAGCATACACATGCCACCTCGAATCACATGAAGAAAACTATGTAATAGGGATTCGTATCAATGCTACATTCTAAATGCAAAAGCTTTTGGAGAAAGTTCTCCATTGAAATTGCCAGAAAGGAAGACTTCTAGATTGGAAGGAGAACTAAAGAGGTTGGAAACATGCAAACAACCATAACAATGAAAAAAAGATTAACTCTGATTGTTATGTTAAAAACTTAGTTTCTGTAGTGGAGATCTCTGAATACGAGACTCATCCTTCGGGTTTCTCTGTACTCCTTGACATGACATGATATTTCTTCGACGTATATCTCACACGTTTGTGTACTTGATTATACTATGATTACAAAGGTCGCATCCTCCAAAATGCAAGTTCTGCATCACATATTAGGTGGTTGTTGCTTGTAAATTATAACTACTTACCTATAAAAAAGAAAAACCTCACCCTCACTGTACTTGTACGTCGTCACTCGTTGAAAACTTCTGCTTAAAGGAGATTCCCCCTTGCCGCATAAAGGAGATAAAAATTTGAACACATCTAGTTTTAATTGAACAATGGGAAAGAACCTATAATGCTATACCTTCTTTTTGAGAAGTACTAGAATCAAAAGAATCATGATGGAATGAGCCTAATGGAGTTAACATGTCTCAACACCTACTATAAGTCATTCATTGTTTATTTGTGCATCATGGCGTCTTATATACCCTGCCCAATAGCACCAAATTTCGAATTATCAGGGTTACAGCGAAAAGTAATCTTCAATGCAATAGTATTAAAATCAATAGACCACTTATACTGCAAGGGCCAAGGAGGAAAGCTAGTTATACAGCATTAGAGCCAAAACAGGCCAGATTAGTGGTTAAAGGCGAAAGGCAAGCAGATAGCTGCAAATAAAGAACTAAATACATAGCATGTTACAGTAAGAATTAGACCAACTTTTTGATGAGCAAAGGGATTACATCAATATAGCACCAAGTCCTTTTTATTGTATCGGAGTATGGATAACATATGAACTCAAAAAAATTCACCCAACTATTTACAATACGGAATAACGTTTTACACCAAAAATCTAAGTGACAAAAGGAAGCTTTTCATTCTCCACAATGTTATAAATTTTGAACACACTATATTTTACAAACTACTTGCTCTCAATGTTCAACTTTAGCTTATGCACTAAATTTACATATTCCAAACATGTACATATACCAACACAGCCCATGATGTACCAACAAAAGATGTTTCTAGACCACCAACGCGTTGCCATAATTGGTGGATCCAGCTTAAGTCAAGGTGACGTCAGAAGCTTTCATTGTAATACAGGTAAATTACATTTGGAATGCCTTTAGAGAACCGGTCAAGCGGGTTCAAGCTTCCGCACTGAAACCCCAGCTGCAGCTCACCATGTTTACTTCTTCATAGCTTGAACACCATTAGAGAAAAACCCAGCTGCGCCCCTTCTTACCATTTTATTAAACCCTAACCTATTCACACTAACCCATAAAAATACTTTTCAGATCAAACAATTCGAGGACTACAAATAACCCATATTAATCAATAAGTCAACTATTCCTCAACCCAAAAGTACTTGTGGCTTCCGCATCCTCTATATCCATTCTACTTTAGTGGACCGCTTCATTCCAGCACTAATGATTAGACTTATCCCTACATATTACATACTGCCTAAAACATAATCCAAATGCAAGTGTATACTAACCCATGATAGCAAAAACAAAAATCAACTACAATTAATAATAAGTATAGATAAACAACAACAACAACAACTACGCCTCAGTTTTATCAAACAACTAAGATGGGTTTGGCTATATGAATCCTCATTGACAATGTTATCGCATGCCAATATTATACTATAAGAAGTACAAATAAACAGCAGCAACAACTACTCCTCAGTCCCAACAAGTTAGGGTCGGCTATATGAACCAAGTTATCCCATGCCTCATCGCACGCCATTATTATACAATACAATAAAAAGTACAGATGTGCAAAAGAATATTACCACATGCTACCGCGATATTTTAGCGTGTAAGGACCCGTCTCAAGCACGCGACCAAAGTGGGTATGAACCTTATGCCTCTCATTACCACTCTGATCCATAAGAGACAGCTCAAACAAAGCTCTAACGTCAGTTGCATCACTAGCCAACGCTATAAAAAGCGAGACATAAGTACCATTATCCTCAGCACTTTTACCATCAGGGTAAAAGTAAACAGCCCAAGAATGACCACCCACGGTAAAGATCTCAGAAGTTACATATTTCCCAATTCCCATACCTTTAGATAAGGAGTAACCATCTACCTTGAATTCGTGGGACCCATTAATCGTCTCGATTCGAGATGTCGATGTGGTGGTTGTGGGTTGTGATGATGATGAATTTGGGGATTTTGATGGTTCCGATGGAACCCTAAATGTGCCCATATGGTGAAAAAGATGGAATTTTTGGGGTTTAACGGGTCGGTGAAATAATCGGTAGAATTGAGGAAAAAGATTGAATTTGTGATGAAATTGAAGCAAAAGATTGAATCTTTGGGTTAATGGGTCGGTGAGAAATTGGTGGAATTGAGGAAACGATTGAATTTTTGGTGGAATTGAGGAAAAAGATTGAACTTTTAGGACTAATGGGTAGGTGAAACTTGGTCGAATTGAGGAAACGGAACGATCAATTGGGTTAATTGGTCGGTGAAAATTGGATGGAATTGAAGGAGAGGTTTAGGAAGAGGGAGATGTGAGTTTAGGGTTTTGCGAGATATGGGAAAGAGGTTCCGTGCGAAGGTGATAGAGAAAAAGAAGGTAAAAAGGTGTATTTATAAAGTTCTGTGAACGGCGCATCCAAATTGTTTAATATTAATTAATATTAAAAAGAAAATACTATTAATTGATATAAAAATATATTACGTAATGATCGAGTACTCCATGTAATAAAATTTTCCAATTGATAAGTTTTTCTTTTGTCAATTGGTAACTCAGTATAAACAACGACAACATCAAACCCAACTTAATCCCATTCTAGGTAGCTAGTATATACGCAGCATTACATCTAACTTATAAAGGTAAAGAGACTATTTACGATACATTCTCGGCTTAAAAAACGGTAAAAATAAAGCAACAAACAATAGTAACAGTAATGTAATAAGTTAATGGAATCGAGTGATATAACAAGTAATAAATAATCAAGAATAAAATAATACAAGAATAGTACTAATATGATAAACCTAGGATATGAAATATAAATATAAAAACAAAAATTGAGCAAGTTCTAAATGGAAGATTGCAAAATAGTCTGGTTCTAACCTCTCTCCCATCATGTAAATTAGCATTGAGCGATTTAAGTCTTAATTCCTTCACCTCCTTTGCATAAATAATACCACTATTTTTCATCAGTTGATCGACGTAATAAGTTATTTTTTTCTTAAAAAGAGGTCATTTTTTTAGAGGAGCTCAAATAAGTCGAACATTTTTTGCACATTTGAATTCTTTTCTGCTACTTGAATAAATACTTTGATGCATGTTACTACTTCTTCCGATTCACTTTAAGTGATTTTTATTTTTTAATCTTTTTTGTGATACACAATATTTGATTTTTTTAAATATCAAAAAGAAATTAACTTCTTCTTTCTAAAGTTGTCTTTGGAGTAAAGAGTCTAAGAGTAGTTTGTTATATTTCTAATGAGTAAATTAAGATTAATATGGTCAATTTCATTATTAATTAATGTTAAAAAGATGAGTTACTTTGTGAAAATAGTAAAAAAAATCAGGGGAGAGTATTAGTTTTGTGGTTTTGGATAGAATTTGTTTTATCTTTTCTGTCTTTTTTTTTTTTTTAAAAATATTTTTCTACTATCTATCTATGTATCTATCTCTATATATGTATCTATCTATTCTATTTATAAAAAGCACGAATACCCTTAGCGAAATGTCGTTAGCCTTTTTTTACCCTTCAAAAATAGATTTCACACTAGACAAAATAGTCATTTAATTATTTTTCTTATATTTAGAAATAAATATTTAATTATTTCCCTAATATTTAAGACTTCTTTCCATTCCTTTTCCTAATGTTTAGGAATAAACATTTAATGGTTATGTCTCTTGAGTTGTCTACGTTCACTAAGTTTATATGTTTCAATGAATACTAAATGAATTTAGATGAAAGAAAATGAATTTCTTTTTAATCAAATAGAGAAGAAAGGGTTCAGATTTACTGTTTCTGTTTCTCCACTTCTCCATATCTTCTGGAAATCTATGCTAATATGGATCTCTAATAGGCCTTTTTTTTTTTAAAAAGATTCTTTCAAATCTAGCTTTTGTATTAAAATATATATACACATATCAAGCTTTTATCAATATCAAATTGTACTATTTTAATTCTACAAATAAATAATCTCATATTACATGAATTTTTATTATTTAATACTTTGACTAATATTTTAGAATTTGAAATCAAGCTTCATCTCTTTGAATTTTAGCTTTTGTATCTTATATATCAACACCACCAACACATATTGTTTCACGTATTTGACATAAAACTTAACTCTCATGAATATTGTTACTACATATTTTTAATCTAACATTAATTGTATGAACAAGATTTTACTCCTATAATATTAATTTTTCTTAGCAATTTACATGTATTTTTTCTACTGTAGTTTACATGTATTTGCGTTTGATATTCTTTGCAGCATATTTGGCATTTTAATAAATGCATTATAACAAACTTAGCTAAATTGTTCATTGTTGCAAGTCCAATTATTATTCGATGTAATAGATAAATATTTGCACTACTTTAACATCCATTACAGTGTTATAAAATTCATTTTTGTATGCTAATTTTAATTGGTTGATGCGGCAAATACATATGTCGGTCTCACACTAGACAAAATTAACAACAACAACAACATACCCAATATTATCCCACACCATGAGGTATGGGCATGTTAGTGTGTATGCAGACCTTACCCTGGATAGATGGGTTGTTTCTAATAGATCCTCGACTCAGGAAAGAATAAGCACCATATTAATAAAAATATAGATAAGAAGGGACAATACCAAAAAGCCATACAAAAGTAGAATAAAAACAACAAGATAGTAAGGTGATCAACAATGAAAGAAAACAACGGTTAGTCATAAAAATCTACTACCAACAGAAAGCGAGACTGCGTGCCAATACTACTGTTATGAACATCATAGACTACCTACTCTATTACCCTAATCCTTGACCTACATACCTTCCAATCAAGGGTCATGTCCTCGGTCAGCTGAAGATACGCCATATCTTGCCTAATCACCTCTCCACAACTCTTCTTTGGCCTACCTCTACCTCTTCGTAGGCCCTCCAATGTCAACCTCTCACACCTCCCCATGGGGCATATGTGCTCCTCCTCCTCACATGACCAAACCACCTAAGCCGCGCTTCCCGCATCTTGTCCTCAATAGGGGCCACACTCACCTTGTCGTGAATAACCTCATTTCTGATCATATCTAACCTGGTGTGCTCGCACATCCATCTCAACATCCTCATCTCTGCTACCTTCATCTTCTGGATATGAGCGATCTTGACTGGCCAACACTCAGCCCCATACAATATCGTTGGTCTGACCACCACTTGTAGAATTTACCTTTAAGTTTCGGTGGCATTCTTATCACACAAAACACCGGAAGCGAGTTTCAATTTCATCCATCCCGCCCCAATACGATGCGTGATATCTTCATCAATCTCCCCATCCCCCTGAATAGTAGACCCAAGGTACTTAAAAGTTCTTCTCCTAGAGATGACCTGCGAGTCCAACCTCACCTCCCCTTCCCCTCCTTGAGTTTCGTCACTAAACTTACACTACAAGTATTCTATCTTGGTCTTGTTCAACTTGAAACCTTTAGATTCCAGGATTTGCCTCCATACCTGTAATTGCGCGTTCACACCATCTCGCATATCGTCAATCAATACAATATCATCTGCAAATAGCATGCACCACGACACCTCCCCTTGGATGTGGCGCGTCAATACGTCCATCGCTAGAGCAAATAAAAAAAAAGGCTGAGTGTCGACCCCTAATGCAACCCCATCATAACCGGAAAAATGGTCTAGGTCCCCACCCACCATTCTCACTCGGGTCTTTTCCCCATCATACATGTCCTTAATCAACCTAACATAGGCAACAGGTACACCTCTAGCCTCCAAACATTTCCACAAAACCTCCCAATGAACTTTATCGTACGCCTTTTCTAAGTTGATGAATGCCACATGCAAGTCCTTCTTTCTCTCCCTATAGTACTCCATCAATCTTCTAACAAGGTGGATGGCTTCTGTAGTCGAATGCCTTGGCATAAACCCGAACTGGTTCTCGAAAATAGACACGTTCTTCCTCACCCTTAGCTCTACCAATCTCTCCCAGACTTTCATAGTATGGCTAAGCAGCTTGATACCCAGATAGTTATTACAATTTTGGATATCACCCTTGTTCTTGTATACAGGAACCATCGCGCTCCACATCCACTCTTCGGGCATCTTTTTCGTTCTAAAAATGACATTAAATAACCTAGTGAGCCACTCCAAGCCTGCCTTGCCCGCACTCTTCCAAACCTCTATCGGGATTTCATCCGGCCCGGTCGCTTTGCCCTGCTCATCTTACGCATAGCCCTCTCAACTTCATCAACTCTAATCTGCTTACGATACCCAAAGTCACAATGACTCTCGGAGAGTTCCAAATCACCCAGTACAATACTCATGTCCCCCTCCTCGTTTAAGAGACTATAGAAGTATGTCTGCCATCTCCGACGGATAAGCCCCTCATCCAACAAAACTCTACCTCCTTCATCCTTGATGCACTTCACTTGGTCCAAGTCACGCGCCTTGTCTAACCTGAACAACCTCTTATCCCCGCCTCGACCCTCGAGTTCCTCATACAAACGACTAAAAGCTGAAGTCTTGGCCGCCGTAACTGCTAGCTTTGCCTCTTTCTTTGCCAACTTATAGTGTTCCTTATTCGCCCTCTTCTCCTCCTTGTCTACACTTTCCACTAGCTTCAGATACGCTGCTTTCTTGGTTTTCACTTTTCCTTGCACCTCTCCATTCCACCACTAGTCTCCCTTGTGACCACCAGAGTAACCCTCTGAGACCCCTAATACCTCTCTCGCGGCTTTACTTTCCTAATTACTTTAAATTATAATTTAAATTACCTTCCCAATATTTAAAATTTTAAAATAAATTAAAATTTTAATTATTAAGTTTTTTTCTTCTTATTGAACTAGGTAGAAGTGCCTAATATTTAGGACTTTAAAATTAAGAAAAAAATACCCTTATTTGAATGGTTAATATCTTACATCTTATTTTTGTGTATTTTCCTAAGAATTATGTGGTAGAGGTTTTATAATTTTGTCGCGAGTAAACATTAGCGTGCGTCTTGTAAACAATTTTAGCTGTTTTTTCATCTCTTTATTTTCATATTATGCGAGTCCTATATTTTTTGTATTACATATTTGTCATCGACTCTGTTTAAAAATAAGGTTGAACATGAAATTATTTTTAGACTAGGAGGATCATCTACAAAGCTATTCGTTTTATCTATATTTAATGTTTAAAAAAGAATTTGTATCCCTATTCCGATCGAGTTACTGGAAAGAAAAGTCTCCTAGCTCAACCCCATGTCCCTTTCTATTATATTTATTGGCTAGCTAAAGATGGAACAGATCTAGGATGTAATATTGTGCTATTGTATCCCTTGGTTTTGTTATTCATTATACGGGCATGAATTTATAAATAAGTTTTTATTATCTTTATTTTTATTAGTCTATTTTTTATATGTAAGAAGCCATATGCGATTATTATAAGATATATAAAAATTTCTTTTTCATACTGTGTTAACTGACATGAAGGGTAAATGAAAGGCTACAGATAAGACTTTATATAAAATAACATTTGATGCATTCCGCTATAGAATTTGGATGCATGGTTATATGCTTTGGACAGAGAAAAAGTACCTCCATAACGAGGAAGAGTAGATTAATGGATTCTATTTTGCGATATTCTTTTTAATCTATTGCAAACAATTCGTATAGTATTTGTTATTGATTAAAGAATAAACTTTGCATTTTGCTCGCGAAAAATAGATCATATTTGTATCTTCTAGAATGAACTTAATAATGTTTAGCTTTTTAAGATTTTTTAGATAAACTCTTAAATCTTCAAGGGTTATATGTTCTAACTTAAAGGAAGAGCGAAGATTAGTGAAAATTAAAGTTATAAAATTATAAAACTGAAAAAGATCTTAAAAGTCAAATATATTGAATGAGATGATTGAGAACTTCTATCGGATGGAGTTTTGTCATTTATTGATTAATTAGCTAAACAAGATAGAGAATAGTCATTTTCAAAATGTTGTACTTTTATTCCGATTTTATTTTATAACTCAAACATAATTTTGAAAATAAAATGTATGTAATTTTCTTAAGATTTTATATAAAAATAGATTTCACATTGGACAAAATCATAATTAATTTTTTTATTTTATATTTAATACTTTGAAACAACTAAAATTATACTTATTAAATCTTTCCTTATTTGAACTATATAGAGAATTTCAAGATTTAGGACTTTAAAATTCATTGAGTTTTTACCTTATATATATAAAATCCTTTACCTCAATTAAATTATGTAATAAAATTAAAATCCCTTACATTTTTTAAAAACCATTCTTTTTGGTTACTTAAGAGAAATAACTGTGTGGTTGAATGTCACGACTCCAAATTCCCACCTTAGGATGTTGTGATGACACCTTTTCTCTATGACTAGGTAAACCTAACCACAAGAGAATATGACAGAAATAACGACTAAAAACATATAATAAAACTCATAGGTCTCATAATAATCTCAATACTGAAGCTGAGTTATAATATTTCCAAAATCCGGTGAGATTGAGTCATAAGCTCTACAAAAATGTGCTAAAATCTCTAATACAACACTGTTTGATAATAGGATAAATAGTAATAAGAAAATGGCGGAAGGTGACTCTGAGGCCTGCGGGCGTCGGGCAGGTATACCTTGAATTCTCTAGAAGTAGCTGAATGATCACTAGCGTCCGACACAAGTAGATGTACCCGGATCTGCATAAAAATATGCAGAAGGGCAGCATGAGTACACCAAAATAGTATCTAGTAAGTATCAAGCCTAACCTCGATAGAGTAGTGATGAGGCCATGTCAAGACACCTACTAGGACAAGAAAAACTAAACAGAGTATAGTGTTATCACGACCCAAAATTCACTAGTCGTGATGGCAGCTAACCCAACCCGCTAGGTAAGCTAACTAACAATCATCATATTCCAAATAAGATTAATGAGAAACAAATAATGAAATAACTGAACTTATATTCAACAACTCAAGGACTGGTAGTACAAGTCATGAGCCACTAAGACTTAGATTTACAAAACTGAAATAAAATAATTACAACATCTGTTTGGAATATACATGAACATAATTCGAATCTAAAGCTACCAAGGATAAGTGATAGCCATAACTGGAACGCGGGTACATCTTTAATGCCAGCTCCTGCCATACACAACAACATCAACTCCAAAATATGCACGCAAGGTGCAGAAGTGTAGTATGAGTACAACCAACCCCATGTACTAAATAAGTACCCTAACTAACCTCGACGAGGTAATAGCAGCAAGAATTATAAATGATACTCGCTATCACCTGTACAATTTATAAATTCAACAAGTATAGAACATATATATGATCAAATCAGGAAAATCACAGGTAAAACCACCTTGGTTCTCATAATTCTTTGTTTTAAAATGTTCTACTCAGTCAACATTCCACATATAAGAAAGCTTTGCAAGCAATTCAGGTAAACAGTCAAGGATATTGCAAGTAAAGATGAAATGCAATAATCAAATATCAGTCAATTACGGCGCGCAGCCCAATCCAAATAACAATAAGCCAGTAAGGCTTGTTGCGTCGTTCGACCCGATCCGAATAACCATAACCAGCTCTCCCAGAGCTCACATCAACCAGAAACCCGCCGGTTTTTCACAATCCGCGTGTACACCATCAAAAGAGAAATTTGAGAAAGTGACCCTAGGGGGATGGATCCATATCCACACGCAAGCACGAAAAATTCAACGTGCTATCTGGCAGGCGTGGTCACATGTTGTCACGACCCAAAATCCACCTAGTCGTGATGGAACCTAACCCAACCCTTCAGGTAATCCAATTAGCAACTATCCAATTTAATGAGATTTCTTAATAAAAGAAATGATAATACACCGCTTTTATAGACAATTTCCCAAGGACTGATAGTAAAAATCATGAGTTTCTAAGATAAGAATTTACAAAGTTGGTATGAAATAAATACATCATCTGCTCGAAATGTACATAAACAGATTTTTATAAATCTAGGCTACCATGAACAAGAGGCAGCTACAACCGGAACGCAGGTGCGCCTTCAAATATAGCTCTCGTCGATCACAACAACATCAACATCCAATATTTGCATGCAAGGTGCAAAAGTGTAGTATGAATACAACTGACCCCATGTACTCAATAAGTAACAAACCTAACCTTAGGTTGAAAGTAGTTACGAGCTGGAACACAGGATGGGGGGGTCCAACACCAATAGCCAACAACAGTTCATAACAATATATTGGAAGTAATAAAAGAAGTAGTTCAGAGATAAAATACTCAGCTCGTTCACAGTTCTAGAAAAATAGGTTTGCTTTTCAAGTATATTAGTGAAAACCCAAATCTTTTACCGAAATAGCCAAAATAAGAATACGTTTTGTAAAACTGTGATTTTTCCCAAAAACTTTTCAACAACATAAGAAGTTTCATTTTCAAATGGCATGAGAAAAATACATCTCTATGCCTACATGTTAATGAGTGTGTGGATTCATGAATGACGCAATATCGTACAACATGAGGAAAATGCATCCTTATGCCTGTATGTCAAGTGTGCATGTCAATGCGATGCAACTCAGTGATAAAACCATATGCGTACTCTCAGAGTATCAATTCACTCAGTCCTCCCAGTCACTCAATCCTATCAATCGCTCGGCACTGGCACTCAACACTAGCACTTAGTAGGTACCTGCGCTCACTAGGGGTGTGTACAGACTCCGGAGGGGCTCTTTCAGCCCAAGCGCTATAACAAGCCAATCATGGCATAAATCAATAAAATATGCTGCGGCGTGCAGCCCAATCCCATAAATATCCTCACCATCAGGCCCTCAGCCTCACTCAGTCATCAATCTCTCCAATCTCCCGGGCTTACAATGTCATGAAAAATTAGCCCAAAAATGATGATGTGATGTATCATTAAATGGTGACAGAGACTGAGATATGATATGAAAATGAATGTGTATGACTGAGTATGTAATTTCAATGTAAGCAAATAATTCAACAACAGCAATGACCTCGGTGGATCCCAACAGAATAAGCATGTGGCCTAGACATGGTTTCTAGCATGAATCACACCTCAAAAGCTCTAGTACGTAAAAATTTCATGGTTATAGATAAGATCAGGTAACTACACAGTACCACGGAAATAACAGAGTCACAATTCACACGGTGCACGCCCACACGCCCGTCACCTAGCATGTGCGTCACCTCAATACCAAACACATAACACGTAATTTTGGGGTTTCATACCATCAGCACAAAGTTTAGAAGTGTTACTTACCTCGAACAAGTCAAATCCAATACCGAACAAGCCAAATCCAATACCGAACAAGCCAAATCCAATACCGAACAAGGCAAGCGATGCTCCAAGAATGCCATCTCGCACGTACCGACCTCCGAATGGCTTGAAACTAGCCAAAAGCAACTCAAATACGTCAAATAAAGCCTAAGGAAATAATTCCAATTGATAAAGGTCTAAGCTTTACTCAAAAGCCCAAAATCAACCAAAAGGTCCAACCCAGGCCCGCACCTCGAAACTCGACGAAACTTGCAAAATCCGGTAACCCATTCAATTACGAGTCCAACCATACTAGTTTCACTCAAATCCGACTTCGAATCGACATTCAAAACTCAAAAATTCACTCTATGGAACTCTAGGCTAAAATCCCCAATTTTCTCTTTAAAACTCATAATCCAATTACCAAAAATGAGGATAAAATCACGAAATATAATCAAACCGAGTGTAGAACACTTACCCCAATCCTTGTGATGAAATGTTTCTCCAAAATCGCCTCAATCCGAGTCTCACATCTCAAAATATGATAAAAGAACCCAAACCTTGATTTTTATAGCTTCTACCCAGCAGTTTCCGCATGTGCGGTACCAATGTCGCATCTGCGGTAAATGCCTCGCACCTACGAGAATTCATTGAAGACCAGCCCATAGCACCTATGGAATTTCTCCACTTCTGCGCACACGCAGGTGCGACAACCACGTACGCTTCTGCGCCACACGCTGCTTCTGCGGCTGAAACCTTGCATTTGCGCGCACGCAGATGTGCTACCAAACTCCGCTTCTGCGGTCTTCCTCGTCAAGCTCTCGCTTCGCTTCTGCGACCAATTGTCCATATCTGCGGACTCGCGTCTGCGTCCATTCTTCCGCAGATGCGGAAACACCAGAACCAGCATACCTTCAGCAATGCAACATGAAATGAAAATGATCCGAACCTCATCCGAAACTCACTCGTGCCACTCGGGACCCCGTCCAAATATGCCAACAAGTCCTATAATATAACACGGACCTACTCGAGGCCTCAAATCGCACATAACAACATCAAAACGATTAATCACACCTCAAATCAAACTTAAATAAACTTTGAACTTTCAACTTCCAAAACTAGCGCCGAAACATATCAATTCAATCCGAAATGAACCCAAATTTTGCCCATAAGTCTCAAATGACATAACGAAGCTATTCCAATTCCCAGAACCACAATACGAATCCGATACCATCGAAGAGAACTTCTGGTCAAACTTATGAACTTTCCAATTCTTCAAATTTCCAACTTTCGCCAATTATCGCCGAATCTTTCTAGAAATATCCAAATACAAATTTGGGCATACGCCCAAGTCTAAAATCACTATCCGAACCTAACGGAACCATCAAAATTCCGTTATGGGGTCAAATTTACAAAGTCAAACTCGGTCAACTATTCCAACTTAAAGCTTTAAGTCTTTAATGATGAAATTTATTCTTCCAAATCGATTGCGAATAACCTGAAAACCAAAACCGGTGATTCACATAAGTCATAATACATCATATGGAGCTACTCATGCCCTCAAACTATTGAGCGAAGTGCAGCTCGAAATGACCGATCGGGTCGTTACATCCTCCCTAACTTAAACATACGTTCGTTCTCGAACGTGCGAGGAGTTGTTCCAAAGCCATCAAATCACCGTGTAACCTTACCTTGCACATACCCGGGGTGAACCCACGTCACCCCTATTCCATATAGGCCCGACAACACAACATAACTGAAGATCATTACTTCAACCTTAGCCCGTAAACCACTGAATCCAATTTCCAATACCCAGAATTTCCTATAAGATCTAAATCTCGCATCTACACACTGTATAAGTATGAACAAGTTGTATCAAGCCATAACCATAACCCAAGATGCAATCATATGACATACCACATAACTCAACTACTCATAGCAATAATTCCAACCACAATAACTACTCGAAGCAAACCCGGTACCTGTAATAAACCTCGTATCAAACAAAACCTCATTCTAAAACCTCCGTACACTGCCAATGAGGGAAGAAACACGCAGAAACTCATATCCACTTATCAGATCAACAAGCTATGGAGCTCCATCTTCTTCGACAAGAACTATATCTAATTTCTAAGCCGATCAACAACATTATCCTTCCAAATATACCACAATCAGATCCGATAGCACCTACTCTAGGTCCAACGACCTCATCTTATCAAATACAAGCTACTCTACTAACATGCCACACCAATACTATCTAGAGCCACAAACCGTGCAATCTGTGCACCAATACGCAATAATTCAAATGTACTCAAACATAAAAATGACTCCAATGAGAGAACCGGGGCAAGCTCAACAAGTACCACCACAAGCGCAATGTTACAAACCCATATTACATAGTAGAACCAAGACACATGCATCTAACACAAAGGATCATATCCCGACATACCCCAACTGCAATGCGTGACCCCATCCAGACACTGGTCCATATGGAATACCTCAAGCCACCATGCTCAAAATCAACAACTGTACGCAATTCGACATCAAATACCCGAAGTGTATGACCATAATCACAGAGAAGCATATAGCACAATATACCACAGTCTGGAGAGAACATAACCAAGACGTAATCAATCATTCGACACCCCAATAACCATCTCGCTCAAATCCCGCTATAAGACCGAAACATAACCGCACCATATGTGCTTATAACCAACAAATCAAAACCCCTCGTGGCATAGAAGGGTAACTTATAGAACATATCAGAACATGAATACGCTCAACTCTGACCGAATGGCACATCCCTTAATAGTAGCAATACAGAGTCAACCAATCCGACCCGGTGTAGAATACACATCCTCATTGGGCCTACTAATGGACCCCAAATCAATTCTGGTCACCCACAAATAGATAAATAACCCTCCGAAAGTCTATAATGACTGAATTATAACACATACTATCATCTGGCTAGCTTTGGCCATAACTTCACGGTCCACAACCACGAAACAATTTGCTTCTGAGAACTCCCAGTCTCCAAATTCATAGAACACACGAATCACCATATTTACTCCTTACTCCACCGCCCGAATGTCCAACACATATCCCATACACGATCATCCCACGAGGAATACTTTCATAATTCTTCCGTGCCACAAATCAAAATCTGAATATCAGTAGTTGATCAACCAGGCGAGTACCGCAAATACCAATGAAGCATCCGTAAATCAACACTTAATGTGCCTTCTGAAATGCGCACTATTCTCCAGAATTACCAAGCAGTTATAATATTCATCCATATATCTGAAACTGCCCATGCTGTCAAAAATTCATGACCTTCCCTCAAAATATGAACCGTGACCTTGCACATTCAAAACTCAATCCTGCATAACACACCGCATCTATCATGCCATCATATAAAATGTACGAGAATCTCATAATCAACTCTAAGTTACAAGCAGAATACATACCCGATCAGTCAGAAACCTACCATTTGATCTCATCCAGGAGAAAATCACAATACACAACATGTTCTTCACGCCACTAGGAAATGTCCATCCCAAGCCATGATAGAAACCATTGAGAACTCTGTGAAACCCATTTGCCTATAACCAAACCATCAGAACTGAGTCTCTCTAACTCAACAAAGCCACGCAGGTTGCCAAACCAAGAGTATTGACACCAAAACACCTATAGAGCCTCAACACATCATAAATACCCAAATAACCGATCATATCTATTACCGTGCTGATCCAACCTACTACCAAGCTGTCCCATTTCTCCGAGTTCCTTCCGAATTGCCCTTAAGATGACACTTCTCCTTGTTAGAATACCACGATCCTCACCTAAAGCTCACCACAAGAGATCCTAGCATAAAACCACACCGCCCTAAGGCTCATAAGCCGCTTTATTCCCTCTTAAGCACCCCCAAATGTACCGCAACCGAGATACCTACTCTGAAGAGACCTTTTGTGAATCTGAAGCCGTTTCCTCTACCTCTATAATATCGAAATGTAAAATCTATAATGATATAGAAATACCGCAAGTCTCAACACCATCCAATGTAAATCTCATATCCTAGCCATATACAAATCCGGACAAATTCTCAATTGCTATAGATAATTCTTGAATCCATTAGATCCTTCACGAGAGTCATCCATTATGCTCAAATCTCAACTGCGTCACCCAAACGGGCCAAACGACCTCTGCCCCATTAGCACAACAACACCCAAAGAAGTAATCCATACCTTTAAGCAATCGAGCAATTTCCTACTCCACGCGTACTACATCCTTCACGAATAACAACTCAATCATCCCATGATTCCCATATACCCATAAAGTGTAACACACCCTATATCCAGAAATTTCTTTACTCGAATCATCCTCGATATCAACCTCTGCAAGTCATAACCGATCCACAAGTATGCCTCAGACCAAAACTAATGCAACATGTAACCACACAATCAAATCATCGATAGCAGACTCCCCCATTTAGATCAATGCCATAGAATAGAACATCTGATAACTCACCATACCCATACTCCATTACTGCCATAATACCGCAGGGAGATTCAACTAAATACTTCATAAGCTCCCATAACACAAACCATATAGTACCTCAAATCATCTACTAAGCCTGCATACATCCACATGATGATTAGGTCAACTTTCTCAACCAAATTCAAATTCAAATTTCAACACATATACCCCGCTGGTAGAAAGAAAACTCTCCACACAACATTACAAGGATCACACCTCGGTAGATTACTTCGCAGGAGATAACCCATATGCTTAGGCTCAAATTGGCATCTTGCTATACCCTTTCGCAGCCGCGATTATTACGCCATCACTTAATCTTCCTAAGTATAAACTTACCACAAGACATGAAAATCTACTTCGTTCCACAATTAAACAACGTGAAAAATCTTTCAACACACTCAACTCGAGACTATACGTCACATCAAGACAACAATCTAGCACCCAATAATCCTTTTTACATCTCAAGAAAACTCTTTTCATCACATTCAAACCATCTGAACACATCCCGCAGTCACATCATACTCATCATATAACCATCCAACCACTCATCAAGTCACAAATTCTACTCATAGGGACGCTATCGAACATATAAGTCCAAAAGCACGTGCTCACACAACCGAAATCCCCGTGCTCAAGCTACAGTCATAACCCGACCTCAAGTTCTCCATAATGGCCCATCATCAGCACACATAAATCACATTTCACACCTCATCCATGGAATCACAAGCCGACGATGCACAGCTGATACCGAGCATACACATACGCACACAAATGCGTGGAAGGAATTCAAAGAGTTATGTTTCAAGCTGATTCAATTCCGTACGATAAGGAAATAAAGATAGGAACTTATCCTAAATACCCTGTAGCCTCTTGAAGATAGGTATGGACGTCATCATACTGATCTGCAAAATTCTACTAGACACTTGCTCATGACTTGTAGAACCTATGAACCTAGAGCTCTAATACCACCTTGTCATGACCAAAATCCACCTAGTCGTGATGGTGCCTAACCCAACCCGTCAGGTAGTCCAATTAGCAACTATCCAATTTAATGAGATTTATTAAGAAAATAAATAATAATACACCACTTTTATACAGACAATTTTTTAAGGACTGGTAGTACAAATCATGAGCTTCTAAGATTAGAATTTACAAATCTGGTATGAAATAAATACATCATCTGTTCGAAATGTACATAAACAGATTTTTATAAATCTAGGCTACCATGAACAAGAGGCAGCTACAACCGGAACACAGGTGCGCCTTCAAATCTAGCTCTCGTCGATCACATCAACATCAACATCCAATATCTGCACGCAAGGTGCAGAAGTGTAGTATGAGTACAACTGACCCCATGTACTCAATAAGTAACAAACCTAAACTTAGGTTGAAAGTAGTTACGAGCTGGAACACAGGACGGGGGGTCCAACACCAATAGCCAACAATAGTTCATAACAACATAATGGAAGTAATAAAAGAAGTAGCTTAGAGATAAAATGCCCAGATCGTTCACAGTTCTAGAAAAATAGGCTTGCTTTTCAAGTATATTAGTGAAAACCCAAATCTTTTACCGAAATAGCCAAAATAAGAATACGTTTTGTAAAACTGTGATTTTTCCCAAAAACTTTTCAACAACAGATAAGAAGTTTCATTTTCAAATGGCATGAGAAAAATACATCTCTATGCCTACATGTCAATGAGTATGTGAAGTCATGAATGACGCAATATCGTACAACATGAGGAAAATACATCCTTATGCCTGTATGTCAAGTGTGCATGTCAATGCGATGCAACTCAGTGATTAAACCATATGCGTACTCTCAGAGTATCAATTCACTCAGTCCTCCCAGTCACTCAATCCTATCAATCGCTCGGCACTGGCATTCAACACTAGCACTTAGTAGGTACCTGCACTCACTAGGGGTGTGTACAGACTCTGGAGGGGCTCTTTCAGCCCAAGCGCTATAACAAGCCAATCATGGCATAAATCAATAAAACATGCTGCGGCGTGCAGCCCAATCCCATAAATATCCTCACCATCAGGCCCTCAGCCTCACTCAGTCATCAATCTCTCCAGTCTCTCGGGCTTACAATGTCATGAAAAATTAGCCCAAAAATGATGATGTGATGTATCATTAAATGGTGACAGAGACTGAGATATGATATGAAAATGAATGTGTATGACTGAGTATGTAATTTCAATGTAAGCAAATAATTCAACAACAGCAATGACCTCGGTGGATCCCAACAGAATAAGCATGTGGCCTAGACATGGTTTCTAGCATGAATCACACCTCAAAAGCTCTAGTACGTAAGGATTTCATGGTTATAGATAAGATCAGGTAACTACACAGTACCACCGAAATAACAGAGTCACAATTCATACGGTGCACGCCCACATGCCCGCCACCTAGCATGTGCGTCACCTCAACACCTAACACATAACACGTAATTTGGGGTTTCATACCCTCAACACCAAGTTTAGAAGTGTTACTTACCTCGAACAAGCCAAATCCAATACTGAGCAAGCCAAGCGATGCTCCAAGAATTCCATCCCACGAGTACCGACCTCCGAATGACTCGAAACTAGCCAAAAGCAACTCAAATACGTCAAATAAAGCCTAAGGAAACAATTCTAATTGATAAAGGTCGAATCTTTACTCAAAAGCCCAAAATCAACCAAAACGTCCAACACGGGACCGCACCTCGGAACTCTATAAAACTTACAAAATCCGATAACCCATTCAATTACGAGTCCAACCATACTAGTTTTACTCAAATCTGACTCCGTATCGACATTCAAAACTCAAAAACTCACTCTTTGAAGCTTTAGGCTAAAATCCCCAATTTTCTCTTTAAAACTCATAATCCAATTACAAAATATGAGGATAAAATCACAAAATATAATCAAAACCGAGTGTAGAACACTTACCCCAATCCTTATGATAAAATTTATCTCCAAAATTGTCTCAATCCGAGTCCCACATCTCAAAATATGATAAAAGAACCTAAATCTCGATTTTTATAACTTCTTCCTAGCAGTTTCCGCATATGTGGTCCCGATGTCGCATCTGCGACCACCTCGTCTATGGTAAATGCCTCGCACATGTGAGAATTCACTGAAGACGATCCCATCACACCTGCAGAATTTCTCCGCTTTTGTGCACACACATGTGCGACAACCACGTACGCTTCTGTGCCACACGCCGCTTCTGCGGCTGAAACCTCGCATCTGCGCGCACGCAGGTGCGCTACCAAACTCCGCTTCTGCGGTTTTTCTCATCAAGCTCTCACCTCGCTTTTGCGACTAATTGTCCGCATCTGCGTCCATTCTTCCGCAGATGCAGAAACACCAGAACCAGCATACCTTCAGCAATGCAACATGAAATGAAAATGATCCGAACCTCGTCCGAAACTCACTTGGGTCACTCGGGACCCTGTCCAAATATGACAACAAGTCCCATAATAACACAGACCTACTCGAGGCCTCAAATCACACATAATAACATCAAAACGATGAATCGCAACTCAAATCAAACTTAAATGAACATTGAACTTTCAACTTTTAAAACTCGCGCCGAAACATATTAATTCAACCCGGAATGTACCCAAATTTTGCACACAAGTCTCAAATAACATAACGAAGCTATTCCAATTCCCGGAAACACAATCCAAATCCGATACCATCGAAGTTAACTTTCGGTCAAACTTATGAACTTTCCAATTATTTAAATTTCTAACTTTCGCCAATTATCGCTGAATCCTTCTAGAAAAATCCAAATACAAATCTGGGCATATGCCCGAGTCCAAAATCACCATTCGGACCTAACGGAACCATCAAAACTCCGTTCCGGGGTCAAATTTACAAAGTCAAACTCGGTCAACTCTTCTAACTTGAAGCTTTAACGATGAAATTCATTCTTCCAAATCGATTCTGAATAATCTGAAAACCAAAACCGATGATTCACATAAGTCATAATATATCATACAGAGCTACTCATGCCCTCAAACTACCGAATGAAGTGCAAATGCTCGAAATGACCGATCAGGTCGTTACACATGCTCAATATCATAATCCGCCCGACGTGGTCATAGGCATAACAACACAATCCGCCCGGCGTGGTCACATGCATAACTACAAAATTTGCCCGACTTGGTCACATGCATAACAATACAATTCGCCCGGTGTGGTCACCGGCACAACAACACAATCCGTCCGGCGTGATCACATGCATTACAATACAATCCGCCCGGCTTGGTCACATGCATCCAGTCCAGATCATATCGCATTGAAGCAAATATACAATAATGCATGTATATGTGATGAATGAATATCATGTTTCATGCTCCTGAACTGGTATAATGACATGCTAAAGTGTAGGCATGTGCAAAGTGTACTATCATAGCTCAAATCGATAATTTCATCTAGAAATATCAATTATCAAGTTCATCAAGGGAATTAGCCTTTATGTAATCCTCAAACACGAATCAAATAGTTCACGACAAGGTTACAAGTATAAGAAACATCAATCTTAGGCATATCATAGCTAGGCATATCATAGCCTAAGCACTATCCCGGTACTCACACATAGGCTTAAACCCCACATATATACGCACCCATAACTCATAGCTATCACAAATAATTCGGGCAACAAGTGCCTCAACCAAGTTTAGATAAGAAACTTACCTCAAACATGCCAAAACATATACCGAGCAAGACAAACAACACTCTAAAAATTCCATCCCGTACGAATCAACCTCTGAACGGTTCGACACTAGCCAAAAGAAACTCAAATACATCAAATAATGCCAAAGGAAACAAACCCAAACGATAAATGTTGAATCTTTACTCAATTACTCAAAGTCAACCAAAAAATCAAACCCGATCCCGTACCTCGGAACCTGACCCAACTCATAAATTCCGATAATTCATTCAAATACGAGTCCAACCATACTAATTTCACTCAAATTCGACTAAGAATCAATGTTCAAAACTCAAAAATTAACTTTAGGAAAGTTTAGACAAAACCCTCAATTTCTCTTTTAGACTCACCATTTAAATACCAAAATAAAGATGCAATCATGTAAAATAATCAAAACCGAGTCAAAAGTACTTATCTCAATCCAAATCTGATTTCAAATTGACCTCCAAATCCATAAATTTCATCCCCTTAAGTTTTTGGGAAAACCCACAAATCTTCAATCAAAATATGAATTAATTCATAATTGAACTAGTATAATAATGTTAAAATACAAAATTTGAGGTTGGATACTGACCGCCATGAAAAACCGAGAAAAACGCCGCGGAATAAATCTCAAACGGAGGTTTAGAACTCAAGATATGCTCAAAATACTAAATAAATGCAGTCTGATTTTTTAATACACAGAGAATTTCGCTTCTACGCCCAAAAATCCGCACCTGCGGTTTACCAGGTTTAATTTCTGCATTTGCAGACCATTTTTCGCACCTGTGGAGTTGCAAATGCGGACCCAACTTCGCATCTGCGAAGCACCAGCACTAGATTTCTTCTCTGACACTAAAATGGGCAAAACTTCCTCATACGATGTTTGAATTCTATGATTCTTGTTGCTATGGCTCCGTAATTACAATACGGATATAATGCTTCAATGAAAACAGAATTTAGAGCTCATTTTCTTAATGTGGTACCATTTATGCTTGAAAAAGCAACGTCGAGCGCAACACAATCCAAACCAATCCGAAACTCACCCGATCCCCTTGGGACCCCATTTGAACATTCCAATAAGTCCCAAAACATAATACGGACCTGCTTGAGGCCTCAAATCCCACACAACAACATCAAATCCTCGAATCGCACATCAAACCAAACTTAATGAAATTTGAACTTTCAACTTCCAAAACTCGTATCGAACCTTTTCAAATCAACTCGGAATGACCTCAAATTTTGCACACAAGCCCCAAATGACATAACGAAGTTATTCCAATTTCTGAAACCACAATTTGAACCCGATATCATCACAGTCAATTCCCGGCCAAACCTATGAACTTTCCAAACCTTCAAATTTCCAAGTTTTACTAAATAGTGCCGAAACCTTCTAGGAACATCTAAATGCAAATCCGGGCATACGCCCAGGTTCAAATTTACTATCCATACCTAACGAAACCATCAAAACTCCGATCCGAGGTCAAATACACAAAAGCCAAACTTGGTCAACTCTTCCAACTTAATGCTTCCTAGTTGAGAATCATTCTTCCAAATCAATCTCGGATCACCTGAAAACCAAAACCGGCGATTCATACAAGTCACAATACATCATATGAAGCTACTTAATTCTTCAAATAGCTGAACGGAATGCAAGGGCTCAAAACAATCGGTTGGGTCATTACATTCTCCCCCACTTAAACATACGTTCATCCTCGAACGTGCCAAAAGTCATTCCTAAGCCATCAAATCAATATGTAAACTCATAATGCACATTTCCGTGGGTGATCTTACGTCACCCCAATCCATATAAGCCTGACAACATAACCTAATTGAAGTTCTTTTCTTCAACCTTAGCCCATAAATCTTAGAATCAAATCCCCAATCTTCGGAATCCATTACAAGACCCGATTCTCTCATCTATACACTGAATAAGCCTGAACAAGCCAAATCGAGCCATAACCACAACCCAAAAAGTAAATCACATGATATACCACATAGCTAAGATACTCATATCAATAATTTTCGACCACAATAGCTGCTTAATGACGAATCCAATACCGGTAACAAACCTCATATTAAATAAAATCTTGTTCTAACCCCTCGTACACTGCCAATGATGAAATAAACATGCATAAATTCATAACCACTCATTAGACCAACAAGTCGTGGAGCTCTCTCATCCGACAAGAACTATAGACAAATTTTAAACTAATTAGTGACATTATTCTTCCAAACCTACCGAAATCAAATCTGATAGCACCTATTCTAGGTCCAATGACCTCATATCATCAAAGACAAGCTGCTCTACTGACATTCTACCCCAATACAACCGAAAGCCATAAACCGTGCAATCCGTGCACCCATAAGCAATAACTCAAATGTACCCAAAAGTGAAAAATGACTCAAATAAGAGAACCACTCCGCAAGCTCTACAGATACCACCACAAGCACAATGCTATGAACCCACCATACAAGGGAGAACCGAAACACCCAAAATCAATACAAAGGATCATAACCCAACATAGCTCCACTGCAGTGTGTGACCAAATCCAAACACCGGTCCACATGAAATACCTCGAGTCGTAATGCTCAAAATCATCAACCTCACGCAAATCAACATCAAGTACACAAAGTGCATGACCATAACCATGGATAAATGGGTATCATGATATACCATCAAAAGTAAAGACCATAGCCAAGGTGCAATCAACCATTCGACATCCCAAGAATCATCTCGCTCGAATTTTGCCACAAGGCCCAAACAGAAACGCATCATGTGTGTAGCTAACCAACCGATCACAACCCATAGTGGCACAAAATAGTAACACATAGAGCATATCAGAATGCGAACAACTCGAATCTAACTGAATGATACATCCCTCAACAATAGCAGTGATGAGTCACCAGATACGATCCAGTGTAGAATAGACATCCTCATTAGGCCTACCGATGGCCTCCAAATCAATTTCAAAATGAGTCGATAACGTTTCCAAAGATCCACTAGAACCTATCCACATCACATACCATCAGCTGGCTCACTTGGCCATATATTTGCAGTCCGCAACCAAGAAACAATCTGCTTCTGAGACTCATAGTCTCCAAACCACAAGAATACAAAAGAATCACCGGATCTGATCCCATCTCCACCACTCAAATGACTGGCACATCCTTCATACATAATCATTCCACGAGAAATACTTCTATAATTCTTCCATGCCACATAGAAAAATTTGAATATTAGTAGTCGATCAACCGGGTGAGTACCGCAATACCAATGAAGCATCCGTAAGTTAAAACATAAGGCACCTTTTGAAATGCGCAGTCTTCTCAAGTGATACCAGATAGTGCCAACATTCTTCTAAATATTTAAAACTGTCAATGTAGTCTATAACTCATGACTTTCCTTTTGAAATTGAACTGTATTCTTGCACATGCAAATCTCAATCTCACACGATGTACCGCCTCTATCAGACCATCATATGAAAACATGAGAACCTTATTAGCAACTCTGAGTCGCAAGTAGAATACATACTCAATTAGGTGGAAACCTTCCACTCGATCCCATTCAGGAGAAAATCACAAAGCACAACAAACTCCCTATGCCTATAAAAAAAATGTCCATTCCAAGCCATGGTAGAAATCATCGAGAACACTACGAAACCCATTTGCACAAAACGAAGCCATCAGAACTGAATTCCTCTAACTCAACCAAGTCACGCAGGTCGCCAAACCACAAGAGTATTGCCACAAAACACCGGTAAAGCCTCACCACATCATAAGAACCAAAAGAATCAATTATACCATTACCACACTGATCCAATTACCAAGCTATCTTCTTTCTCCGAGTTCCTTCCAAAATACCCTCAAGTTGACACTTATCCTTGCCAAAACACCACGATCCTTACCCAAAGCTCACCGTAAGAGATCCTAGAATGAAACCACATCGTCCTAGAGCTCATAAGCCACTGTATTTCCTTTTAAACACTCAAAATACCGCATCTAAGATACCCATTTCGAAGAGTCCTCATGTGAATCTAAAGCTGTTTCTTTAATCTCTCAAATGCTGAAATGTAGAATCCACAGTGATACAGAAATAATGCAAGTCTTGGCACCATCCAATGTAAATATCAGATCTTAGCCATATACAAATTTAGAAATTTCAAAAATACCATATATGAATCTTGAACCCATTAGAACCTTCGCGAAAGCCATCCACTCTGCTCTAATATCAATTGCACCTTTCCCCATGCCCAATCCACACACAATAGTGAGTGGAAATGGTCATTGGATGAATAGTACCCAACAAGAGTCGGGGTCGATTTCACAAGGAGTTTAGTATGGGTGTTAGGGGTATACACTTGACGAGAGAAAATGAAATAGCTAAATTGCACTTCCAAACAAAGGGTTTTGTTTTCTACTTCTAAATTATCACTCACAATTATAAGCTAATGAGAAGAAACTAGAAAGCAAATGGTTGTTTTTATTGTTTTTACCAAATAGTTAAAAAACCTAGGGATGTGACCTTCACCTAGGTGTTCGCCTAATAGATTAAATATGTTAACACTTATTTTATTGATCGGGGTGTATAATAGCTCTCAACTCTGAATTACCCACTCAATACCTCTCGGTCATAAAATAATTTTTTTTCAATTTGGCTTTCTTAAGCCCAAATGGGTATCAAGCTAAATAGTTGATAAGAGCTCAAGTCGGGTTTTTTCTTTCTCTAGTTCAAACCCTTTAATTAGGCTAATCAAAACCTTAATTAACCCAATTTCTTATTAGTCAAGTTATCCTAGATTAGGTCCCTCTTTCTCAAGTAGAGACCAAGTCAAAAAGGCATGAATCAATATTTGCAACCATTAATTCTAAAAGTAAAGCACAAACAAGGCTAAATAATCAGCACCCAATCATAAACAAGCATTGAATTAAATATCCATAAGGTTTACACACTAGGGTTGGGTTACAACCCTAGTAAGAGTCTAGCTACTTATAATGAAAAATGAAGAAAATAAAGAAGAAATACTAATTAAACTCATAATCTAAGATTAAAATGACAAAATATGATGTTTAAATCCCAAAATAGTCACAACAACATTCCTATAGAAAAATACAACTGCTACAACAACTCAAACTTCAAAACTTGACCTAAAAATGTGATTCCCATCTATTTAGAATGGCCCAAAATTCGCTGACAAAAATGTCCCTCGGGAGGTTCTGCGGCCGCACAATTCCATGTGCGGTCCGCAGATTGCTTCAGCTTGCAGGAACTAGGATTTTGCAGCCACACAATTTGATCTGTGGCTGCAATGCATCTTCTGCGGCCGCACAATTCTTGTGCGGTCCGCACTTCAGGCAAGGCTTCAATTCTTGGTCATTTGCACGCTCTCTGAACTTTGAATTCTTTGTCAGTGTGGACCTTGTTCTGCGGCCGCACAATTCATGTGCGGTCCGCACATCAGCTTAAAGTCTGCTGGGCTTCTTCACTTGTTTTGCGGCCGCAGAGGGAATTCTGCGATCTGCACTTTCTTCTGCGGCCGCAGAAATACCTTTGCGGACCGCACTTCTTATGTTCTGCGCCCCTTTTTGCCTTGTGAGTTGGAACACTCCTTTTTGAGTCGAATTGCTTCACGGGGGCCCAAATTTCCAACATTCTTGCAATTTGCACACTTTCATTAGTGTTGGGAACATAAACCAATACTTTCGGACTAAAACGGAAGCAAAAAGGCACTAATAAGTGGTCAAAATTCACACTTATCAACTCCTCCAAACTTAAGTCTTTGCTTGTTCTCAAGCAAACAAATTAGTTCCCACCTCTTCAAAGTTAAAGGTCATTTCAACTAGTCAATGGTGAGCCATTCATACTCAGTTGGGACCAACAATTACCCATACTACTCATGCATTATCAACAAGGTGACAAGTCAAATATTCATGCACATATAGTTCTAATGTGACATTTGAGCTTCAAGAATTGACTTTACTCATCAAGGACTCTTGTTCTATTATGTAGGTCATGGTTGACTCTAAACTCTTCCTCATCTACCTTCTATTTGCCAAGCCCACTTAAAAAGTTAGCTCTCAATCTTAAGATTCATGAAAGGTTCACTCTTCTCTCACAAGAGAATGTCACAAGTACGGCTTCAAGTACCATAGGCTTGCCCCTCATGTAGATCACCACTAATGTAAGCTCACTTGGTTCGAAATCAAGTAGGACTTCTTTCGGATTGTAATGAAGGCTTTTGGATTAGGGTAGGATACCATATGGGTAAGTGGATACACATTTCCTTAAGCACTCCACATTTTCATTTCTCGGCTCACAATTACCAATTCTTAGAGGCATTATCTTTTCATTGAGGGCTAGAGAGACTTGACATCACTCCTTGTTCATTTCATTCCTTTTCTCCCTTCTTGATGCTCATGTTAGGGATCAATACCTCTTTTCGAATCCATCAACCCTTCCACTTATTCTCTTTTTTGCATTTTTTTGTTCTTTTCTTTTCTTTCCTTCTCTTTTCATAGAGATTATTTATTTTCTCTTTTTGTGCCTTGATACCTTTTTCAAATTCCTCATCTCTCCTCCAAACTTATGCTTTAAGCCACTTATTTCACATGAGTGTTAAGGAAAGTCCGGGTGCCAAGAGAGGGTCATGACAAAACGGGTAAAGGCTTATAACATGATTATCAAATGAGAAAGGCTAGAGGGTCAAAGGTGGTTGACTAGGGATAACGACATTAGTTGGCAATAGAAAGCTCAAACGGGCCAAGAAAAGCCTACAATCACTTCTCAAACCAAGCAATACTTAAGATTTCGCCTTGAAATACATTCAGGGTAAGTTCTAGACCATTCGCACGGATACTTGGACTAGCAACAATTCATCTCACCCCTCATGTAACTATATTGTAAAAGAGGATAGAGTCGAGAGCCTACAACGACCACATTCAAGTTTAAAGATCACTATGGTCCAATAAACCACTCGATGATCACCAAAGTCAACTCAAGAGTCACAAAGTCACAAACTAGAGCTATTTCTTTCAAAAACCTTATTTCTAACCATAAGTACGTAGTTAAGTGTGTTGGTACCAAATGAAGCATGATTAACTCTTCGAGAATGACTTGATTAGGCCTTTTTATTCATTACTACTACTATTATTATCACTTAAACACAAAAATGGACTCATTCTCTTAAGAAGGTTTCCACACCATCCATCGTTGGGACGAGTCACCCGGTTCACACAAAAACTACCTTTGGAAAAAACCATGACGATAAGAAAACCAAAGGCTTATTATCTACAAAAACAAAAACTAAAATGGAAAAATAAAGAAGCTAATGGACAATAACTACTAAACATAGATAAATACAAATAAGAAAAGAAAGAGAATCATCAAATTATTACAGTGCAAATGTATCTAGAATGTTTCAATATATCAAATAAACTCCAATCCACCCCCCCCCCCCGAATAAAAGTAAGTATTGTCTCGAATGCTTAGCAAAATAAGAATGAAAGAAGAGAGGGTAAAGAAAATTCCCTAAGGATTCTTGGACATTTGAGTGTCCCCAGCAATATCATCTCCCTCAGGATCATCCAACTGTATCTTATCATCATCAAATCTAGGGGTGTCTGAGTTGTCGAACATCGCACGCACTGCCTCAGCAGTGTCGACAGCAAGGTCTAGCTTCTCAGACTAGCCAGCTGGTTCTACCAGTGCAGATGGTGTTGAAGGATCTCGGGCAGACTTGTGCGGGTCAAGGAGCATATCAAAAGGCAAGTCTCCAGTTGTGGAAAGTCTAGTCATCTCCTTTCGGAGCTTGTCCACTGATTTCTTCCTTGCATGAGACTTCCTCATCTTCTTCACTTCCTTTCCCAACTCCTCAATAACTGACCCGTGTTGTACCAAGGTGACCATGATCGTCTTCTGGTTCTCCAGAATCTTCTTGAGCGTCTCATCAATGTCAGAGGGGGCCTGTGGTGCCTGAGTAGTGGACTGCATTGCAATAGTACTAGACAAGTCAAATAACTTAGAAGTAGCTGTTTGCATCTAGTTGTTGAGACTCGCCAATGTCTGGGAGACTCGCAGAGCAAATAGTGGAACTGTGGGTATGGGCACTAGCTTTAAAGCAGCTCTAAGGACTATGGTAGGAGCTGAGGATGATGGTGGTGGCATATGAGCGACACTGGAAGAAGGCTCATCAGAGGTGGATGGAAGGTCCGTTGTCTCAGTAACTACCACTGCTGGCTCATCAGAATGGCCTGTGGTGGTAGAAGGCTGGACTTTCTTCTTTGGGTTGGTCGGATCCATCAGTAAATACCAGTCAAAGGGCTTCTTCGACTTCACCTTCGTGTCAAAAGATCGCGGCTCTACCTTTGCATCGGTGAGGTACTCTGTGATAGTGTTGGGATAAGGGTAGGCCGAGCTATCCTACCGTGCAATCAAGGAAATGTTGGCCGACATCATGACACCCACATTGATTGGATACCCGACCATGATGGAAGCCACAAGAACAACTCGAGAAATAGGAAGATGAGTCTCATACTGGCACATATCCAGTTTGCTACAAATAAAAGTCTGCCACCCCTTGGCCTCAAAGCTCAATATGTTCCGCTGAATGAGAACCCCATTGGTAATCCATGGTGGTAGTGGCCCTGGTGGTGCTAAGATCTCTGCCAACCGAGGTCGGATTTCCTCCTTCATTGCACATTTCTTTGGATACTCCTTTGGCTCAACATCCCCGAAGCCCAAGTATGCGTTTAGCGTATGCTGATCAAACCCCACCTTGAGGTTGCGTACTTTGGTCACCTTCGTCCCCTTCTTTATATGAGCAACATTGGCATAGAACTCTCAGAAGAGGTATTCTTTGGCATCCTCTACTCTCTCAGTGAACCACATCCAACCCTTTCATGCTCTGAATTGCTTCAAGATTGCCGGGTTGTATGTCTCCAGATCTTTCAATAGAAACTGTCTCTCAAGAGTCAATGACCTCACTGTCCACCACATACAAAAATAAGTGAAGGCGGCCAGGCTGACACATCTATCCTCCCAAACCTCCTTCTTCTTTGATCTCTCCACACCTGTGGCTATACCATCTCTCCCTCTACTATCATCGGGGATCTCCTCTATAGGTTGTGCCTTTGTGACTGGTGTAGCTGATGGCTCAGAAGCCCGACTAGCACTCTCCGACCCCTCGGAAGTGCTATGATATGAAGAAGGCTCATCCCTGAGCTGGTATCTCCCATGTGGCCTCGACTGTGTGGCTGTATGCTCCTCCTGAACAGAGGATGAGTTGCCCTCTGACACTTCCCTAGACGGGACATAGGAGCTAGACTCGGAGAGGTCTATACCTCTCCCTCTGCCTGCTGTGGTTTTCTTCCTGACTGTCTTAGGCTGGTCAAGGGGCAAGGTACCTCTACCTCGACCCCGAGAAGATTCACCTCTTCCCTTTGAAGTGTCTTCTCGGCCTCTCGATCGAACCATTATCTGTATAAAATAAAAGAATATTGTTATTTGCAATTCATTGTTCAACACATTCAGGACTTATATAGGTAAGGGAGAAACAATTGGGCACAGTGGGGTTATGAATGTAATACATGTCTACAAGATAACTGATTTGCGGTCCGCATATTTTTGATGTGCCACTGCAGAAGGGGGTTGCGGTCCGTAAAAAGTTATTGTGCAGCCGCAGAAAGGAAGTGCGGTCTGCGCATTTTAACTTGCGACTGCACTTCTGACCCTAAAAAATACAGACTCTATAATGACAGAGAGATAGCTGATCTACGGCCGCAAAGGCAAATCTGCGATCCACACATTTTAACTTGCAGCTGCAATGCTCTTCTGCCGTGGCACCTAGAAATGCGCGATCCGCATAAATACAGTGCAGTCCGTACAATTTTAAACACTTAGCCATATTTTTGTCCACCTTTCTTGTAAGTCACACTCATCCTTGTAGCACACTTCAAATCAAGTTAGAACACAGATAACACCTAACTACAAAATATAAAGGAAAAAAACATGGGTTGCCTCCCAAGAAGCGCCTGATTTAACGTCGTGGCACAATGCAAAATACCCTCAAGTGAAGTGAATGACCGCCACCACGTGTCTATCTCCAACCTTGCCCAAGTAGTGCTTCACCCGGTGACCATTGACTCAGAATACTTCATTCTTTTTATTCTTCAAGTCTAATGCACCAAAAGGTGTCACACCAACAATTTCAAAAGGACCACTCCACTTGGATTTTAGCTTCCCGAGAAACAACCTTAACCTTGAGTTAAACAACAATACAAGATCGCACACCTTGATCTCTTTGTTCCAAATGTGTTTGTCATGAAGATATTTCATCTTTTCTTTGTACAAGGACAAACTCACATATGCATGGTACCGAAACCCATCCAATTCATTCAAATGTGCAACCCTCAAGTTAGCGGCTACATCCCAATCAAGATTAAACTTCTTTAGAGCCCACATTGCCTTGTGCTCTAGTTCCACCGAAAGATGACAAGCTTTTTCGAACATCAACCGGTATTGTGACATTCCGATAGGTGTTTTGTAGCCGTCCGATAAGCGCATAATGAATCATCAAGCTTCTTGGACCAATCCGTCTGATTAACATTCATCGTTTTAGACAAGATACGCTTTATCTCCCGGTTGGAGACTTCCACTTGCCCACTAGCTTGTGGGTGATAGGGAGTCGTGACTTTGTGAGTAACACCATACTTGCTAAGTAAAGTGTTAAAAGCCTTGTTGTAAAATTTTGAGCCCCCATCACTTATAATTGCACGTGGAGTACCAAACCTTGTGAAAATATTATTCTTCAAGAAAGCCACTACACTTCTCGCCTCATTGTTGGGTAAGGAAATGGCCTCAACCTATTTGGACACATAATCCTTCGTGACCAAGATATAGGTGTTTCCACAAGAACTCACAAAAGGACCCATGAAGTCAATGCCCCACATATCGAAAATATCAATCTCCAAAATGGTGGTGAGAGACATTTTATTTTTCTTTGAGATTCCACCGGCCTGTTGACATTCATCACATCTTTTCACTAACTCACTAGCATCCTTGTAAAGAGTGGGACAATAGAAATCACAACTAAGCACTTTGGCCGACGTTCTTACTCCACCATGATGACCACCATATGGCGAAGAATGACAAGCCCCAAGAATATCACCTTGCTCTTCTTCCGGTACACACCTCCTAATCACCCCATCCGTACAAATCCAGAAAAGGTATGGTTCATCCCAATAATAATCTTGACAATACCTTTTGAGCTTCTTCCTTTGGCTTGAAGAGAACTCATCTAGAATGATTCCACAAACAAGAAAATTTGCTAAGTCCACGAACCATGGCACCTCTTTTAGTGAAATTGCCAAAAGTTGCTCATCAGGGAAGGAGTCATTAATTTCAAGGCCATTATGCGGCCTCCCCTCCTCCTCCAAATGAGACAAGTGGTCTGCCACTTGATTTTCACTACCTTTCCTATCTTGGATGCCAATATCCAATTCTTGTAACAATATTATCTATCTCATCAACCAAGATTTGGAGTCCTTTTTGCTCATAAGATAACGAAGTGCCGCATGATTTGTGTGGACAATAACTTTTGCACCCATCAAGTATGAGCGGAACTTCTCAATTGCAAACATAATAGCAAGGAGATTTTTCTCCCTAACGGTATAGTTGACTTGGGTACTATTCATGGTCTTACTAGCATAGTAGACCAGATGGAAAATCTTGTTGAGGCGTTGGCCCAAAACAGCACCAACTGCTACGTCACTTGCATCACACACGAGTTCAAAGGGTACAATCCAATTTGGAGTGGTGATGATGGGAGTAGTTGTCAACTTAAGCTTCAACCATTCAAAATCTCGCATGCAATCATCATTGAAATTAAACTTGGCATCCTTCTCAAGAAGCTTGCACAACGGGTTCACCACCCTAGAGAAATCTTTGATAAAGCGCCAGTAAAAATCGCATGACCTAAGAAACTCCGCACACCCTTCACTGAAGTTGGGGGTGGAAGCTTAGAAATCACTTCAATCTTTTCCTTGTCAACTTCAATTCCATTCTTTGAGATTTTATGGCCGGACAATACGTTCCTCGACCCTGAAATGGCATTTCTCCCAATTGAGCACCAAATTGGTGTCTTCACATCTAGCCAACACTTTGTCCAAATTTGAAAGACAATCATCAAAAGAATCTCCAACCACCAAGAAGTCATCCATGAAAACTTCAAGGTAGTCCTCCACCATGTCCGTGAAAATAGCCATCATACACCTTTGAAAACTCACCGGTGCATTGCACAAACCAAATGGCATCCGCTTGAAAGCAAAAGTTCCATAGGGATATGTAAATGTTGTTTTCTCTTTATCTTTCAGAGCAATGAGAATTTGGTTGTATCCCGAGTACCCATCAAGAAAGCAATAGAAAGCACGGCCGGCCAATCTATCGAGCATTTGATCTAATAAAGGAAGTGGAAAGTGATCATTCCTTGTGACTTTTTTGAGCTTGTGATAATCCATACACACCGTCCAACCAGTCACCGTTCTTATAGGAATAAATTCATTATTGTCATTGGTGACCACAATCATGCCCCCTTATCTGGGACACATTGAACCGGAAAAGTCCATAAACTATCGGAGATGGGGTAGACAACCCCGACATCCAACCACTTGATAATCTCATCCTTGACAAATTCTTGTATAGCCTCATTGAGTTTCCTTTGATGTTCAATAGATGGTTTTGCCCCATCGTCGAACTTGATGTTATGCATGCAAAAAGCGGGGCTTATATCCCGAATATCCGCCAAGGTCCACCTAATAGCCTTCTTCCTCTTTTATAACAACGCTAATGTGGAATCTACCTACACGTTAGTCAAACAAGAGGAAAGAATAATCGGTAAAGTAGAACAAGGGTCAAGAAATTTATACCGAAGATGTGGAGGAAATGGCTTCAACTCCGAGGTAGGTGGCTCTTAAATAGAAGGTTTTGTAGGAGGAGTCTTCCTATTTTCAAGATCCAAGGACAATTTTTGGGGTGCATAGTTGTACGACCCCATCCTTGCAAAGAGTTCACACATTCCATGAAGTCATCCATCTCATCATCATCAAAGTTGAGCAAGACAGCCTCCAACATATCACCAACACTGATTGTAACACTTGTATCATCAACAATGACATCGGTCACCAAATCCACAAAAGAACACACCTTATTGCTATTTGGTTGCCTCATGGACTTACACACATGGAATACCACTTTTTCATCACCAACCCGGAAAGTGAGTTCTACGGCTTTATCATCACAAAGAGCCTTACCCGTAGCAAGGAAAGGTCACCCAAGAATAATTGGCACTTCATAATCAACCTCACTATCTAAGATGAAAAAATTCGCTGAAAGAATGAATTTATCAACCCGGACCAAAACATCTACAATTACACCCAACAACCTTTTCATGGTACAATATGCCATTTGCAATCTCATAGAGGTGGGTTTTGGTTGCCCAATTCCCAAAGTCTTGAAAACTGAATAGGGCATCAAATTTATACTTGCCTCAAGATCACAAAGAGCTATAGCAAATTCGGCACTTCCAATTGTACAGGAAATCGTGAAAGCACCGACATCCTCCAACTTAGGAGCCACTGAATGAACAATCGCACTTACTTGGTGAGTGACTTTGATGGTCTAAAAATTCTTTGACCGCTTCTTTGTCACAAGATCCTTCATAAACTTTGCATAACTAGGCATGTTTTCCAAAGCTTCGACCAATGGCACATTGAGTGAAAGACTCTTCATCATTTGAATGAACTTCTTGAATTGATTCTCACCATTTTTCTTGGCAAGTCTTTGAGAGTATGAAGGTGGAGGCTTAGGTAATTGTGCCTTAGCCTTTTGCACTACCGTCTCCGGTATGTGAATAATGTGATTCCTAAACGGGTTCACCTTCTCTTGAGTCTCTTCCACATTACCGTCAATATTAATCCGAACTTCCTCATTAGGTTGAACAACATTGTTCGGGATCTCTTCCTCTTATATCACTTGATCATCATCAATAAGTCGCCTTCCACTTGAGGTGGGTGCATTCCCACCTTTTCTACTTCTTGTGATAACTGCCATGGCATGCCTTGTATTGTTACCACCCTTTGGGTTTACCACTGTGTCACTTGGTAGTTCCCTCTTAGGACGAGAATTTAGAGCTTTAGAGATTTGCCCGCTTAGGACGAGAATTTAGATCTTGAGAGATTTGCCCCCTTAGGACGAGAATTTAGAGCTTGAGAGATTTGCCTCATTGGAACTTCTTGGTTTCAGATTGATATGTTGTGTGAGGCAAGTTGACATCCGAATCGGTATTCTTTTCCATCATTTGCTTGAACATGCTTTCAATATCTCTTATCTCATTATTTGAAGAACTTGAACCATGGGAAGGATAAGAAGGTGGGTTGCTCGGTTGTTGATACATTGGGGCCCTTTGAAAAACCAACCCCCCGATTGCCTTGATTGTTGCCTCCCCAATTTTCTTGGTTGTTTCCACTCCAATTTTGTTAATTGTTGTTGTTATGCCAATTCCCTTAATTGTTAGAATTCCAATTGCCATGATTATTTTGAGGTCGCCATTATTGTTGGTTTGGGCCTTGGAAGATGTTTCTTTGCCCTTGAAAATTGTTCACATATTGTACTTCCTCCTCCTGTTCATTATAAGAATCATCTTGCTCAAAACCACCATCATCTTGCACATAGTTCTCCACTCGAGTTTGCACTTGTGGACCCTTGGTCCCCCTCTTGTTCACCATCGCATTCACTACCTCCATAGCATTAACTTGCTTAGGAGCTTGTACTTGATTTAGTTGGGCTTTTGCTAGTTGAGTCATGGTAGTGGTCAATTCGGCAATGGCTTGCCCATGGTCTTCCAATTCTTTGTGAAGGTGGATCATATTCAGATCACCTTGTGGAACATTGGCCCGGGATTGCCAACTCGATAATGTTTCTGCCATCTCATCCAAGATTTCACACGCCTCCGCATAAGGCATAGTTATAAAGTTTCCACCTGCTAGTTGATTCACTACACATTGGTTGGTTGTGTTAATCCCATGATAAAAGGTTTGTTGAATCATGTTTTATGTCATATCATTGTTAGGACATTCCTTAATCATTGTTCTATAGCGCTTCCATATCTCGTGTAGTGGTTCATTCGACTCTTGCTTGAATGCCAAGATCTCATCTCGAAGCGTAGCCATGTGCCCGGGAAAGAAAAACTGAGCAATGAACTTTTCCGCCAACTCATCCCAAGTGTGAATTGAATGGTTCGGCAATCGTTCCAACCAATCTAAAGCTTTCCCCCGTAGAGAGAAGGAAAACAGCCTTAGCCTGAATGCATCCTCAAAAACAGTAGTTTTCTTGCTCCCCCAACATGTATCCACAAAGCCCTTCAAATGTTTGTAAGCATTTTGAGTTGGAGCACCGATAAAGAAACCTTGTTGCTCAAGCAAAGTGAGCATCACATTGGTTATATGAAAGTTGCCCGCCCTAGGGACTATTAAACTAGCATAACCTTTGTTGGGCAATATCCGGTGTGGAGCCACTCTTGGTAGAGGTGGGGGTGGAACAAGCACATTGTCATGAGGTATCCGGCCTCTCCAATTGGCTTGTGGCATATTGTAACGACCCGATCGGTCATTTTGAGCTCTAGCACGTCGTTCAATAGTTTGAGGCCTTGAGTAGCTTCACTTCAGGTATTATGACTTGTACGTATGGTCGGAATGGAATTTTGGGAAGTTCAGAGTAGATTTAGAAAGAAAATTCTAATTTCAAAAGTTGTAAGTTGGAAGAATTGACTAAGCTGTGACTTTTGAGTAAACGACATCGAAATCAGGATTTGAAGGTTCCGATAGGTTTGTATGATGATTTTGGACATGGGCGTATGTTCGGGTTGAGAATCGGGTAGCTTGGGAGTATTTCGGTGCTTATTACTGAAGGCTGGCATTTTGAAGGTTTAAGAATTTTCTAAGTTTTGGGTTGGAGTGTATTTTGATGTTATCGATGTCCATTTGGGATTTCAAGTATGGGAATAGTTTCGTATGGTGATTCTGGTCTTAGGAGCGTGTCCGGATGTTGATTTGGAGAACTGTAGGTCATTCCGACATCAATTGGCAAAAGTGGGAAATTTGGATGATTTTTGGGAAGTTTGACCGGGAGGGGACTTTTTGATATCGGGGTCGGATTCTGATTCTGAAAGTGGGAGTAGGTCTGTAATGTCAATTATGACTTGTGTGCAAAATTTGAGGTCAATCATACTTGATTTGATATGATTCAGATGCGTTCGTCGAAGTTTGGAAGTTTGAAAGTCAAAGAAGGATTTCGATCATCGATTCGTAGTTTTGATGTTGTTTGGCATGATTTGAGGCCTCGACTAAGTTTGTAATGTGTTTTGGAATGCGTTGGTATAATTGGTTAAGGTACCGAGGGCCTCGGGTGGATTCCAGAGGGTTAACAGATCGAGTTTGGGCTTGGGGGAAAGCTGAGGCAGATGGTGTCTGGTGCAATTGCACCTGCGAGAAAAGGACCGCAGGTGCGAGACTGTAGAAGCGGCCCAGGGGTCGCAAATTCGGAATAGAGTGAGGGTGGATGGATTCGAAGGTGCGAGGAAATTTGCCGCACCTGCGGGCTCGCAGATGTGGGCGGAGGAGCGCATAAGCGAGAGCTGGGCTGAGGGGGAAGGCCGCAGAAGCGACAGTCTGTGCGCAGAAGCACATTTTGGCACGTAGAAGCGGAGATGGCCCAGGTGAGGGACGTTTGCAGAAGCAATTTTTTATTCGTAAAATCGAGGCCACAATTGCTTCAATTCTGTCTGCAGAAGCGAAAACTGGGCATAACATAAGGGATCAAACTTGGTCATTTCATCATTTTCATTTGGGATCTTTGGAGCTCGGTTCTTGTGCGATTTTGAGGAGTTTCTTCATGTAACACAAGGTAAGTAATTTGCCACTTGTTGTAAGCTAAATGTAAGGTTTATATGTGGATTTAAGAGGAAAATTTGGGAAAATTTGGGATTTTGGTAGAAAAACCTAGAAATTGGTATTTGTGGATTTTGACCACGAAATTTGACATGGAATTTGGAATAAGTTATATGTTTTAGTTCGTGGTGTTATGGGTAAAGTTATCTTAAAAAGATTTTTGAAATCCGGGCACGTGGGCCCGAGGATTGATTTTATAAATTTTTTGAGCGGAGTTGGGAATTGTTTAAATTGATTAATTATGGGTATTAGAGTATATTTGATTGGTTTGCATATTGTTTGACTAGTTTTGGACCGACGAGCATTGGTTTGAGGTGTTGAGAGGCCTTAGAGCCGGTTACCAAACTTCGGAGCTAGGTAAGTCCCTGTCTAACTCATTGAGGGGGAAACTACCCCTAGGTGATAAGTCCCTGTCTAGCAGAGCTAGTTGTGGGTGCTACGTACGTACGAGGTGACGAGAGTCCGCACGTAGCTAAAGCATGATATGTCCGGGTACACTTAGGATCTTATCCTATGATATTTAAATTATCTGAACTCATTCTGCTGGCTTAACTAATTAAAGTTATAATTGAATTTGAATTAGAAATAAACGTATGTATAATAGGCCAAGTCTTGACACTTTGAATTTTGGAAAAGTTAATTGAGAAATGGTAAAGATTATATTTATTTTATGCTCCTGTGCTGTATTGTAAACACGTGTCTCGTAATTCAGTAAACTTCCTTCCTTTTCTTGTGGATCGGGCCGAATGCCTAGGCAATATGTAGATGCATCTATGGTTCGTTCCGCTTGACTATCGACAGTGTACACATTATTCTGGATCGGGCCGAACGACCTCGATAGAATCATGTGTTATATCGCTAGTAGTCCGAATGTTCACGAGTTAATCTCCCTACTGATGCCCGACATATTATACGGTGTTCCTTATTTATTTGATATTGGCACTTGATAATTTCTGAGCTGTTAAGGCAGGACACAAGATCGAGATATTTATACTTTAAAAAAGAAATAATTGGAAGATTATGAACCTTATAGATTTATCTTATTATTGCCGAACGTTGTATATCTACTTAAGTTTTATTATATTACTTTATTGGATCTTTAGTAAGTGTCGATGTCGATCCCTCGTCACTACTTCTCCGGGGTTAGGCTAGATACTTACTGGGTACACGTTGATTTACGTACTCATGCTACACTTCTGCACTAAATGTGCAAGATCTGACAGGTTCATTGATGACCACCTTGGCGCGTAGGCGCACTTGTTGAGGAGACTTTATGTGAGTTGCATTCCAGGCTACGCATTGCAGTCCACCGGGTCTCCATTGTACTATTTATTTTATTCTGTCTTATTATATTCGGGACAGACGTTGAATTAATATTGTACTCCTTACAAATTTCTCATGCACTTGTGACACCGAGTTTTGGGGGTTTCTGCTGGTTGATCGTTATTGTAGATCACGTAGTTATTATCATTTTCCCCCTGTAAATTCGATTCTATACTATTTAAGTAATGAAGATTATGATCTCGAGAGTAATAAATGAGTAAATAAATTGATGAATTAACGTTGGCTTGCCTGACGGCGACGTTAGGCGCCATCACGACCTATAGTGGATTTTGGGTCGTGAAACTCATGAGGTACCTCCTCTACTTGTTCTTCCTCACCATCCAATTCCCCCAAAGGCAATTTTCTGAGATCATTGTTCGCCATTTTATACCTATAATTTCTCACACAAGTTAGTAACACGGAAGGGAAAGAAGATATTCCAAAAATAAACTCAAATATATAGCTAACACCATTTTAACTCCCCAGCAACGGCACCAAAAATTGATCCACGTTCAATCCACACTCAATAGTGAGTGGAAACGGTAGTTGGAAGAATAATACCCAACAAGATTCGGGGTCGATGTCCACATGGAGTTTAATATGGATGTTAGGGGTATACACTTAACGAGAGAAAATAAAATAGCTAAATTGCACTTCCAAACAAAGGGTTTTGTTCTCTACTTCTAAATTATCACTAACAATTATAAGCTAATGAGAAGGAACTAGAAAGCGAATGACTGTTTTTGTTGTTTTTACCAAATGGTTAAAAAGCCTAGGGATGTGACGTTCACCTAGGTGTTCGCCTAATAGGTTAAATCCGTTAACACTTATTCTATTGATCGGGATGTATTATAGCTCTCAACTCTAAGTTACCCACTCAATTCCTCTCTGTCATAGAGTGATTTTGCGCAATTTGGCTTTCTCAAGCCCAAATGGGTATCAAGCTAAATAGTTGATAAGAGCTTAAGTCGGGTTTTTTCTTTCTCTAGTTCAAACCCTTTAATTAGGCTAATCAAAACCTTAATTAATCCAATTTCTTGTTAGCCAAGTTATCCTAGACTAGGTCCCTCTTTCTCAAGTAAAGACCAAGTCGAAAAGGCATGAATCAATGCTTGCAATCATTAATTCTAAAATTAAAGCACAAACAAGGCTAAATAATCAACACCCAATCATAAACAAGCATTAAATTAAATATCCATAAGGTTTACACACTAGGGTTTGGCCACAACCCTAGTAAGAGTCTAGCTACTTATAATGAAAAATGAAGAAAATAAAGAAAAAAATACTAATTAAACTCATAATCTAAGAATAAAATGACAAAATATGATGCTTAAATCCCAAAATAGTCACAACAACCTTCCTAAAATAGCAAAATACAATGGCTACAGTAGCTTAAACTTCAAAACTTGACCTAAAAATGTGATTCCTATCTATTTAGAGTGGCCAAAAATTCGCTGACAAAAATGCCCCTCGGGAGGTTTTGCGGTCGCACAATTCCATGTTCCGCAGATTGCTTCAGCTTGCAGGGACTAGGATGTTGCAGCTCCACAATTTGATATGCGACTGTAATGCATCTTTTGCGGCCGCACTTCAGGCAAGGCTTCAAGTCTTGGTCATTTGCACACTCTCTGAACTTTGAATTCTTTGTCAGTGCGAACCTTGTTCTGCGGCCGCACAATTCATATGAGGTCCGCATATCAACTTAAAGTCTCCTGGGCTTCTTCACTTGTTCTGCGGCCATAGAGGGATTTCTGCGGTTCGCACTAATACCTCTGCAGATTGCACTTCTTATATTCTGCGCCCCTTCTTCGCTTGTGAGCCGGAACACTCCTTTTTGAGTCAGATTTCTTTATGGGAGCCCAAATTTCCAAAATTCCTTCAATTTGCACACTTTCATTAGTGTTGGGAATATAAATCAATACTTTCGAAATAAAACAGAAGCAAAAAGGTGCTAATAAATGGTCAAAATCCACACTTATCACACCGCTCAAATGAGCCAAAGAACCCGTGTTCCTTTAGCACACTGATATCCAAAGAAGTAACCCACATCTCTAAGTAGGAGTGGCAAACGGACGGGTCGGGTCGAATATGAGCAGGTCAAAATGGGTAATTGAAAAAATGGATAGATTTTTCGACCCGAGCCATATTTAATACGGATAAAAAAGGACTGTCCGACGGATAATATGATCATCCATATTATCCATGGCTTCTTGAATATAATCACTCTTGTAAGAATTCCTAGTCTTCCAACCTTGAGGAGACCCCAATTTGAAGCTTTACAAATGTAAAAGTTAAACCCATTAGTTATCCATTTGGTTATCCATTTTCTAAGTGGATAATATGGTTCTTATCCATATTCGACCCTTTTTAAAAATATTTATTATCCAACCCATTTTTAGTGGATAATATGGGTGAATAACTGTTTTAAAACCATTTTGCCACCTCTATCTCTAAGTAACCGAGCAAGTTCCTTTTATTAGCACATTACATCCGCCACAATTGGTATCCCAAATCATTCCAAGGTTTCCAATATGTCCAAAAAGTATAATACATCATGCATCCAGAAATTTCCTTGCTCAAGTCATCCTCAAAACCAACCTCTACAAGTCATAACCGATCCACAAGTATGCCTCAGATCGAAACCAATAAAACACATAACCATGCAATCAAATCGTCGATAGCAGACTCCCCCCACTTGGATCAAAGCAATAGATCATAACATCCGATAACCACAATACCTTTACTTCACAAATGCCACAATCTCGCACCGTAATTCAGTTAAGTCCTTCATGAACTCATATAGCTCAAATCATATAATACTTCAACTCATCCACTAAACTCACATTCATCCTCATGACAATCAAGCCAACTTCCTCAAGTGATCCAAACTCAAATTGCAACACATATAACTCACTGATATGGAGAAACTCTCCACACAAACATCATAAGGATCACACATCCATAGACCACCCCACAGGAGATAACCCACATGCTTAGCCTCAAACTGGCATCTCTCGAAGCCCTTCCATGGCCACAATCACCATGCAATCGCTAAATCTTCCCGAGTCTAAACTCGTCAACAAAACATAAGAATCTACTTCATCTAAAAAATGAACAACATGAAAGACTCCTCAACAAGCATATAACTCGAGTCTATACATCACATCAAGATAGAAATCAAGCACCCAATAGTCCTTGTCATATCCCAAACAAACTCTTCTTGTCACATCCAAGCCATCTGAACACATCCCACATCCACATCATACTCATCATATAGACCACTCACTGAGCCATCAATCCCACTCCTAGGGACACTACCAGACATATAAGTCCAAAAGCACATACTCGCACAACTGAAACCACCGAGCTCAATTTGCGTGCAAAACCCGGCCTTAAGCCCTCCAGGCTGGCCCAACTCCAAAATACAGAAAACACATCTCACACCTCACCCATGAAATCATAAGCCATCACTGCACAACTGATACCGAGCACTCACATAACATACGAGTGAGTGGGAGAAATTCAAAGAGATACGCTTCAAGCTGAATCAATACCGCATGATAAGGAAAGAAAGATGAGAAGTTTATCCTAGATGCCTAGTAGCCTCTCGAAGATAGGTATGGATGTCATCATACCGATTCACAAGTCTCTACTAGACACTTGCTCATGACTCGTAGAACCTAAACCTAGAGCTCTGATACCAACTTGTCACGACCCAAAATCCACTAGTTGTGATGGCACCTAACCCAACCTGCTAGGTAAGCCTACTAATAATCAACATATTCCAAATGAGATTAATGAGAAATAGATGATAAAATAACTGAACTTTTATACAACAACCCAAGGACTGGTAGTACAAGTCATGAGCCACTAAGACTTAGATTTACAAAACTGAAATGAAATAATTACAACATCTATTTGGAATGTACATGAATGGAATTTGAATCTAAAGCTACTAAGGACAAGTGATAGCCATAACTGGAACGTGGGTACATCTTCAATGCCAGCTCCCGCCATACACAACAACATCAACTCCAAGATCTGCACTCAAGGTGCAGAAGTATAGTATGAGTTCAACCGATCCCATGTACTCAATAAGTACTCTAACTAACCTCGGCGAGGTAATAGCAGCCAGAAGTATAAATGATACTCTCTATCACCTGTACAATTTATAAATTCAACAAGTATAGAATATATATATGATCAAATCAGGAAAATTAAAGGTAAAACCAACTTGATGCTCATAATTTTTTGTTTTAAAGTGTTCTACTCAGTCAACAATCCACCATATAAGGAAGATATGCAAGTAATTTAGGTAAAAATGTAAGGATATTACAAGTAAAGATGAAATGCAATAACAAAATATCAGTCCATTACGACGCACAACCCGATCCAAATAACAATATTCTAATAAGGCCCGTTGCGGCATGTAACCCGATCCAAATAACCATGACCAGCTCTCCCAGAGCTCACATTAACTAAAAACCCGTCGGTTTCTCACAATCCGCGTGTACACCATCAAGAGAGAAACATGAGAGGGTGACCCTAGGGGGATAGATCCATATCCACATGCAAGAACGGCTAATTCAACGCGCTATCAGCCCATCGTGGTCACATGCTCAATATCATAATCTGCCCATCGTGGTCATATGCTCAATAACAGATCCGCCCAGTGTAGTCACATGCCCAACGTGCTCACAAGCATAACAATATAATCCGCCCGGCGTGTTCATAAGCATAATAATACAATTCGCCCGGCGTGGTCATATGCATAACAATACAATCCACCCGGCGTGGTCACATGCATCCAGTCCAAATCATATCGCACAAAAGCAAATATATAATAATACATGTATATGTGACGAATGAATATCAATTTTCATGCTCCTGGACCGGTATAATGACATGCTAAAGTGTAGGCTTGTACAAAGTGTACTATCATAGCTCAAATAGACAATTTCATCCAGAAATATCAATTATCAAATTCATTCAGGGATTTAGCCTCTATGTAATCCTCAAACATGGATCAAATAATTCACAATAAGGTTAAAAGTATAAGCAACACCAAGCTTAAATCGTAACAATCAATTTTAGGCATATCATAGCCTAAGCACTACCCCGAACATGGATAAATACCCCGGTACTGACACATGGGCTCAAACCCCACATATATGCGCACCCATAGCCCGTAGCTATCACAAATAATTCAGGCAACTAGTGCCTCAACCAAGTTTAGATAAGATACTTATCTCAAACATGCCAAAACAAATACCGAACAAGCCAAACAACACTCTAGAAATTCTATCCCGCGCAAATCAACCTCAGAATGGCTCAACACTAGCCAAAAACAACTCAAATACATCAATTAATGCCAAATAAAACAAACCCAAACGATAAATGTCGAATATTTACTCAATTACTCAAAGTCAACCAAAAAATCAGACCTGAGTCCACACATCAGAACCCAACTTGAGTCAGTAATTCTTATAACCCATTCAAATATAAGTCTAACCATACTAATTTCACTCAAATCCGACTCTGAATCGATGTTCAAAACTCAAAAATTAACTTTAGGAAAGTTTAGACAAAACCCCCAATTTCTCTTTTAGATTCACCATTTAAATACCAAAATCAAAGATGGAATCATGTAAAATAATCAAAACCGAGTAAAAAAATACTTATCTCAATCCAAATCCAACTTCAAATCGATCTCTAAATCCATAAATTTCATCCCCTTAAGTTTTTAGGATAAAACCCACAAATCTCCAATCAAAATATGGATTAATTCATAATTGAACTAGTATAATAATGTTAAAATAAAAAATTTGAGGTTGGATACTAACCGCCATGAAAAAACGAGAGGAACGCCGCAAAAATCACCTCAAACGGAGCTCTAGAACTCAAGATATGCTCAAAATACTAAATAAATGCAATCTGATTTTTTAATACACCGAGAATTTCGCTTCCGCGCCCAAAATTCCGAGTTGTAATTTTTGCATTTGCGGACCATTTTTCGCACTTGCAGAGTCGCAGATGCGGACCCAACTTCGCATCTGCGAAACACGAGCACCAGTTTTCTTCTCTGACACTAAAATTGACATAACTCCCTCATACGATGTCCGAATTCGACGATTCTTTTTTATATGACTCCGTAATTACGATACAAATCTAATGCTTCAATAAAAATAGAATTGATAGCTCTTTTTCTTAATATGGTACCATTTATGCTTGAAAAAGCGACGTCGAAACATAAACAATGAGCGCAACACAACCGAAACAAATCCGAAACTCACCCGAGCCCCTCGGTACCCCGTCCGAACATACCAATAAGTCCTAAAACATAATACGGACATGCTTGAGTCCTCAAATCCCATATAACAACATCAAAGCCACGAATCACACCTCAAATCAATCTTAATGAACTTTTGAACTTTCAACTTCCAAAACCCGTGCCGAACCTTATCAAATCAACTCAGAATGACCTCAAATTTTGAACACAAGCCCCAAATGACATAACAAAGTTATTCCAAATTTCAGAAACACAATCCGAACCCGATACTATCATAGTCAACTTCCGGTCAAACCTATAAACTTTTCAAATCTTCAAATTGCCAATTTTTGCCAAATAGTGCCCAAAACCTTCGAGGAACATCCAAATGCAAATCCGGGCATACGCCTAAGTACAAAATCACTATCCGGACCTAACGGAACCATCAAAACTCTAATCCGAGGTCAAATACACAAAAGTCAAACTTGGTCAACTCTTCCAACTTAAAGCTTCCTAGTTGAGAATCATTCTTCCAAATCAATCTCGGATCACCTGAAAACCAAAACCGATGATTCACACAAGTCATAATACATCATATGAAGCTACTCAAGACTTCAAACAGCTAAACAAAATACAAGTGCTCAAAACGACCGGCTGGGTAGTTACAAGTATAGTGTAATAATGGAAAGCAAGGAAATGATTGATAATAAAGCAGTTCAATAACGTAAGCTAACAACAGAATTTAAAGCAGTAAAGGCAAAAAGGAATGAAGAAATGATAAGAACAACAAGAAATCAATATGGACAAATACAAGTTAGGCAAATGAAGAGATAACAAAACTGTTCAACCAACAAGCCTCTTTAATATGAAAAGTACAACACGAATCACAACCGAGGTACCACGCCTCATATTCACATTTCACAATCTCAATCACAATCTTTTCTTATATCGCTGCATGAGCCTTACATTTGGATATTTTTGAAAACATTTCTCTAAATAGCTATACACGCTTTAACCTCCTTATATCGCCACGTGGCTTCAAGTAATTCTCTTACTAGCAACACACACATAAATCCCACCTTATGTTGACGCATGCACATCAACCCCTATCCTTATACCGCCACATGCGCATCAATATTACAATACAATAACAACTCGCATCACATGTGCCTATATGCCACAACTTGCCAAAAATCAACAATACCAATGTTACTACAACATATAGCCTACGACTCAACCATAATGTGTACAAGAATCTCAATAATAGTAAAATTAATTAGGAAATACTCAACATGGACAATCAACAACTTTAACCTCAATATGATAATAGCTTTTACAACTTCAAAATCAATAACCAAACAAGAAAATTTTCCCAAAAAATAACAACTTCAAGTAAGAGTAATTCAACAATAACGGAGGTAATAAGACAATAAGAGAGGTTACAACTTCAACTGAAGCATGTAAGAGCGAACATAACAATAAAAGATAGAACATATGCTAACAACGTCAAATAGAGCATGTGAGATTAAGTTTAGCAATAAAATATATAACATTTTATGATAAATCCAATTAAATGCATGGAAGAAGTCTAAAAGTTTAAATAGGTCAAATTACCACATATAGCCCATGTACACTGTAACGCCCCGATCGGTCATTTTGCTTTCTAGATCTCTGTTCCTCTCATTAAGAATCCTCATATGTGCTTTTACTATTTTATAACTTGCGGGGATGGTTGGTTTGGTGTTGGAAGAGTTCGGATTGAAATCGGAGCACTTAGTTCTTTAATAGTGGCCTAAGATGGCCAAGTTTGACTTGAGTCAACATTTTGAGTAAATGACATTGAAACCGAGATCTGCTGGTTCAAATAGTTTTGTATGATAATTTTGGACTTGACGTGTGTTCGGATCGAGTTTCGGGTGATCCGTGAGTATTTCGACGCTTAATGTCGAAAGTTGGTGCCTTGAATGTTTTAAAGTTTCTTAAATTTGGTTTGGAATAGACTTTGGTGTTATCGATGTTCGTTTGGGATTTCGATCCTTGGAATAGGTCCATATGGTGATTTATGACTTGTACACAAAATTTGGCATCATTCGGAGTTGTCTAAGTAAGATTCGTCCCATTCGGAGCTAGTTGAAGAAGTTTGAAGTTCATAAGTTGATTAATTTGTTTTTGGGGTGCAATTCTTAGTTTCAATGTTGTTTTATGTGTTCCGAGATTTTGAGGAGGTCCGTATTATGTTTATGAACATGTTGGTACAGTTGGACGGGATCCCGGGTGGCTCGGGTGAGTTTCGGACCACTCGGAGCTAAGTTCAAATTTATGAAATTTGTTGTTCTAGTATCGTTCTTCGTGAACACGGAGAAGGCATCGCGTTCGTAGTGAAGGAATGAGGCTGGAAGAAACTTTGTTCTACGCATTCGTGATAAGGAGCTCGGCTGGAAGAAACTTTGTTCTTTGCATAGCTTTGGTCAGGCAAGCCTTCGCATTCAAGAAGTGCATTTTCAGCGGCCTTGGTAGTTTGCCTTCACGATCGCGAAGAAGGAATCCTGGGCAGTGTTATGTTTTAAAAACGGGACTTAGGCCATTTTCTCTCATTTTCACTTCTCTTGGCCGATTTTGGGGCTCTTGGAGAGGTTTTTTTCTACTAGCATTTTAAGATAAGTAATTCCTACCCAATGTGAGTTTAATACATAAATTATGGGAAGATTTTAACATGTAAATTATGGAGTTTTAGTGTTTTGTTGAAAAATCTAGGTTTTGGTAAAAATGGGATTAAACTACGAAAATGATTATGAAATTGAGTAAAAATTATATATTTGTGTTCGTGAGGTTATGGGTAACATATTTACAAAAATTTCCGAAATTCGGGCCCGGGGGTAAAGTTTGGGAATCTTCCTAATTAGATTGAGTAATTACTCTAATAGTAAAATTATGTCCTTTTGAGCATATATTGATTAGTTTGTACGACCTTTGGCTAGTTTCGGATTGTTCGGTACCGATGTGAGGCAATTAGTGTGGTTGAAGAGCCGAGTAGTGGAATTGGAAGCGAGTTAAGTCTCTTACCTAACCTTGTAAGAGAGAATTATCCCCGTAGGTGTTTTAAATTGTTATTTTCTAATAATTGTGGGTGCCATGTACGCACGGTGTGACGAGAGTTCGTACGTGGCTAAAATCATACTTATGTTCGGGTATACTTAGGACTTTACCATGCAATACTTGTATTATTTGAACCCAATTTTAGTTTAATTACTTGAATTTATAATTGAAATTGGATATGGGATTTTATGAGACCGAGCTTCATTGACTTGAGTTTTGGCGAAATACTTGATTGTTGGTGGAAATTATACATTCTTTGAGTACTATTCTTGTGTTGTAGTCGTTGACTGTAGTTTTTAGAGTTTCTTATTCATGTGGATCGGGCCGAACACCTCGGCAATATATTTAGATGCATCTATGGTTCGCGCTGGTCGACCCTCGACAATGTACACGATTATTCTGGATCGGATAGTACGAACTCGGCATAGTTCGTGCGTAATATCACTAGGAGTCCCGTTATTCTTGATATTTCCTTCATGACTTGACATTTGATAATTACTTGATGGCTCTTAATTGATAAAATTGGCATGTGATAATTGGAGATTTTAAATTGAAATTTTGTTAAAAGATCATTACTTATTATTTTCTTATTCCATTGCTATTATTGTATTTCATACCTAATTATAATACCTCCACTTTATTTATTGACCTCTAGTAAGTGTCGATGTCAACTCCTCGTCACTACTTATTCAAGGTTAGACTAGATACTTACTGGGTACACGTTGTTTACGTACTCACGCTACACTTTTGCATAAATTGTGCAGGTTCTGAGGCAGGTACATCTGGTGTTCCGTACAGGCACGCATTGTCATTATCCGGAGACTTGGTGGTGAGCTGCTCCCCCATGCTCCGATTCGCAGCACCTGGAGTTCCCTTCCTGTTGCACTTTACTTTATATTTCTATCTATTTCATTTCAGACAATAGTTGTTGTGGTATGTATATTCTACTAGATTGCTCATGCACTTGCAACACTGGATTTTGAGAATTGCTAGTAAATATTTATGGTTTTTGTCTATTAATATCACTATTTCACTCTTATGTTTTACTTTATGCTTTATATCACCGTGACTACTTATTTTTGGTTTCTTTAATAAATAAAATTCATGACTTTAAAAATAATAAGATGAACAATTAAATGGATAGTTCACCGTTGACTTTTCTAACGGTGACGTTGGGCGCCATTACGACCTATAGTGGGAACTGGGTCGTGACATACACAGTCGTCACCTCGTGTACACGTCTTCCACATAATACAAATAACACAAACAACCCAAATCCCAAGAGGTAGTTTCTCCCACACAAGGTTAGACAAAATACTTACCTCACCTAGGCCAAATCAACTATCGAAAATTGCTTTTCCCCTAAAATTTGCCTCAACATGGCTCAAATCTAACAAAAAATGACTTAATATCATCAGACAATGCAAGTGAAATAAATTACGATAGATAATGCTATGATCTTTACACAATTTACCAAAAGTCAACCTTGGGCCTGCCCGGTCAAAACTCGGGTCCAAAGGTAGATTTTGACTACCCATAACCCTACGAGTCTATATATGTGTTTTGTTTTCAAATCCGAGTTCAAATCGACTCTCAAAACGCAAATTTTTATTTTTAAAAACTTTGACAAAAATTCCCAAATTTCCTCTTTGATAATTTTGATGTTAAATCTGAGATATAATCATGAAATATAGTTGAAAATTAATTAGAATCACTGTGCAGATGTCAACTGATAAAGGCTGTCATATTTGGCATTCAAACCTGTAACATCCCGGAAAATTTCGAAGTACTTAAGTGTAAAGTCCGGTAAAATTTGTAAAAGAAAATAATGTTTCGTGATGCCGAATTGGGCTTACGTGTTGAAATGTTTTTGGGTTGAACAATGCACCAAAAAGTAAAGAAAAATATTTGGCAATGAAATGCGTTTCTGCGGTCCAATTATGCGACCACAAAATCACTCTGCAGACCTCATAATGGCCGCATAGTGAGGTAGTTAATTGGGCCAGTTGGAAGCAATTATGCGGTCGACTATGCGACCGCAAACACAGGCAGATATTTGGTCATTTTGGACACCAATTATGCGACTGATATGCGGTCGCATATGTGACCGCAGAACCTGTTCCGGAGCTCATTTTTGAATTTTTAAAACCCGACCCTATTTGGTTAAATACACTCTTTGGGCCATTTTTGAGCTATAATCTGATATTTTAGAGTGAGAGAGAGAGAGAGAGAGTGACCTAGAGTAAGAAGGTATTTTTCAATAATTATTCTTCAATTCTTGCTTAAGTTTTGGAAGATTAAGAAGGGAAACTCACTAGGTTTTCATCCTAGAGGTAAGATTCTACAACCTAACCCCTAATTTCAAAATTTTCTGAAAATGGGTAATTAGCAAGATAATTCTTGGGCATGAGAGTTGTTTATTTTACATGCATGTGATATGAAGGGGTGTAGGAAGATTGTTGAACTAGGAATGGTAAAGATTGGGTTGTGAGATGATGGAATTTTCCATAAAAGGACTTTGAAATCTTATGCACACATAGTGTTTGATAAAATACTCAAATGAGTTAGAACCATGATCATCGTCCTAATTTTGGTCCAACTTGTTATATTTCTACAATAGATTCAAGTTGCTAAGAATTCCGGAACATTTCGAGTGTAAGGAAGCTCAAGTGAGGTATATTGGCTAAACTCTTCTTTAAGAATTGGAATTCCTATTATCCTTGTAAGTTCCAAGATGTTGATTACAAATCGAGTATTCCAATAAGTTTTGTGATAAAGATATATGTTCAATTCGTGTTTCAAATGCTCTTATCATATTGCATTATAAATTGAAGATGTGTTCCAAACTATGGATTGTGTATCCATATGTTATAATTTCAAGTCATGATTTATGTGAAAGTTGTTATGCCAAGCTGTGTAGAGATTGTGATTGTGATACACCTCCACCCGTATATATTGGGGTAAGGCGACATGACCTCTTTGTGTGGGGATTATGGTATAGATATTGTGATTGTGATAGACCCCCACCCGCATATATTGGGGTGAGGCAGCATGACCGCTTTGTGTAGGGATTATGGTATTGTGGGACTGCACCTCCACCCGTATACATTGGGGTGAGGCGGTACGATCGCTTTGTGTATAGTTTTGATATTGTTGTGGCACCACCACCCACATATATATATTGGGGTGAGGCGGCATAGCCGCTTTGTGTTGGTATTGGTATCATTGATGCATTTCTACCCGCATACATTGGGGTGAGGCGACATAGCAGCTTTGTGTTGGTATGGGTATCGTTGATGCATTTCCACCCGCCTACATTGGGGTAAGGCGGCATAGCCACTTTGTGTTGGTATTGGTATCGTTGATGCATTTCCACCCGCCTACATTGGGGTGAGGCAGCATAGCCGCTTTGTGTTGGTATTGGTATCGTTGATGCATTTCCACCCGCATACATTGGGGTGAGGCAGCATAGCCGCTTTGTGTAGGTTCTTGGTACTGTGGTTATACATTCACCCACATACATTGGGGTGAGGCGGTGGGGCCGCTTGAGTAGAGTTGTGATATTGTACTTACACCTCTACCTGCATACATCGGGTGAGGCGGCGGGGCCGCTTTGTGTGAAGATAGTTACAGAGGATATCATCTTATATCCTATAAATGATATTGATAGCTCTTAATAAGCTTGCTCTAGTTTAAACGGTTAGCTATATCATGCTATTGTCGCCCGAATTCATCATATTCATATTGTATTTCTAAATTCTTAAATTGGTGTTTGGTTTTCATACTAGTACTATTCGATGGTACTAACGTCCCTTTTACCGGGGGCGATGCATCTTTAAATGGATGCAGGTGGTTCCACAGCAGTAGGTATTGATCAGTGATAGCAGCACACCTTCTTCCCAGCTGACTTTGTGAGCCCCACTTCATTCCGGGGTCATATATCTTTTGTTCTTTGTGTATTCTATTTGAGGTATAGCCGGGGCTTTATTGCCGGCATTATCATTGTACTCTTCCTTATCTATAGAGGCTCCGTAGACATAGTGTGGGTTGTGTATTGGTGCTGGGAATTTCAAAACATGTTATGTTGTGGCTGTATTATTTGTCCATTTGAGACATTAAAAATGATGAAAACTATTGGTATTGAAGACATGATCACATTTTTGTCTAATTAAAGAAAATATATATCATCTTCATTCGTGGATGAGTTTGGGTAGAAGAAAATTTAACAGGATTGCTCGGTCGGGTTCACTCGGTTGAGCGTCGATCACGCTCCTCGATTTTGGGGCGTGACGAAACCTACTGGGCACAAATTTTTGTCCTTCCAAAGAAGCTTATGAAGTTAATTGAGGCAATATGTAAAACATTCCTATTGACGGGTGCTGCTATTATCTCTAAGAGAGCACTAGTGGCATGGGAGAAAGTATGCAGGCCAACAGCTGCTGAAGGGCTCAATATACTGGACATCAAACTGTGGAATAAAGCAACAGTCATAAAACATATGTGGGATATAGCAAGAAAGAAGGTTTGCTTATGGATACTGTGGGTGCATAGCTTCTATATAAATAATAAAGACCTGGAAATAATGGCTACACCTAAGGCTGCATCTTAGGTGGTGAGGAAGATACTAGATGGCAGACTCTTGATTATGGAGCACCAACAACTTCAAGGTGACATCCATAGCAGATTAAAGTCAATGTGCACTGATACAAAGTTCCAGATAAAGCGAATGTACTTGAAGCTGATACCAACATATCCCAGAGCTAAATGGAAAAGTTTGATGTTGCATACCAACATACACCCCAGATATATATTTACTCTAGGGCTTGCAGCACAACAGAGACTAGCTACAGTGGAAAGACTATTGAAGATTGGCATCCAAATTCCTGCAGCATGTGCATTCTGTAGATATAACCTGGAATCTTTTAGTCACTTATTCTTTGATTGCACCATCACAAAGCAGTTGTGGTCCAGACTATGTTCATGGTTGGGATATAATAGGAGAATTAGTGATTGGAATGCAGAATTGGAATGGGTATGCAAGAAAGCCAAGAGCAGAGCAGGAGCAAATGCAATTACCAGCTGTGTGTTTGCCATGACTGTTGCATTGATTTGGAGAGAGAGAGAAACAAGATCAGATTTGAACAAGCTAAATTTGATGATTCTAAAATCTGTAGGGAGATAGTACTGCACCTGCACATTAGAGAAAAGGACATAGTCAAGTGGAAGGGAGCATTGCAGCAGCTGGATTGGGTTCCATAGATAATTAATTGATACACTAGGGAATCCTTGTTGTACATTGTTTTGAAACAAGTGTCTGTATGAAATTTTATAGTGTAGGATAGATAGACACAAGAATTGATAGAAGCAAAGTGTGATGTATATCTGGAGTAGCCTATCAAAGCTACTCCTCGGACTTCATTGTACATTTTTTTTTGAATATCAATAGAATTAATATTTAACTAAAAAAATTAATTAGAATCACTTACCTAATATTTCTAGATGAAAATTCCCTCTCTTTCGCCTCATATCGAGTCTAGGATTCTAAAATAAGAGAAAATGAGATGAAATTCTGACTTTCTAACCTTTTGTTCCGTTGCAGATGTCACAATTGCGACACTGGGTTCGCAATTGCAAACCCTCGCAATTGCGAAGAATTCATCGCAAATGCAGTACTGACAGTCTATAAAGGATGTCGCAGTTGCGACATTGGATTCGCAATTGCGGAGTCTGCTCCCTTCACAAATACGACTAAAATGTCGCAATGCGAACTTACCCAGAATGGCATACACATCGCAATTGCTAGTGGGGTATCGCAATTGCGATACCTGACCTTCACCTGTTCACTTCACAATTGTGAGGCAGGTACTCACAATTGCAACATTAGAGACACAAGTACACCCACAACCTGTTTAAGTACAAAACCATTCTGAAACATGTCCGAAACTCACCCGAGCCCTCGGGGATCCAAACCAAACATCTACACAAGTCTAAAAATATTATACGAACTCGTTCGTGCAATCAAAATACAAAAATAATATCTAGAACTGCGAATCGGACATCCAAACGCATGAATTTTAAAGAAAAGTTCAAGAACTTCTAGAAATACAACCAAGCGTATCTTATCAAATCAACTCCAAATGACATCAAATTTTGCAGCCAAGTTCCAAATAGCAAAACAAACCTATTTCAAGTCCCAAAACCAAATTTCAAACCCGATGGTCAAAAAGTCAACCTATGATCAAACTTGGGTAAACTTCTAAATCTCAAATTGTCAAATTTTGACAAAACAACACAAATCAACCTACAAACCTGGCCTCCGAATTTATTTATGGGCATACGCCTAAGTCTAACATCATGATACAAACTATCACGATCCAAAATCTATCTAGTCATGATGGCACCTAACCCAACCCACTAGGTAAGCCAAGTAACAGTCAACACATCTCAAATGAGAATAATAAAAGTAAATGAGGAAAATAACTGAAGTCCTATACATTTTCCCAAGTATTGGTAGTACAAGTCATGAACTTCTAAGACTTAGAATATAAAAAGCTGGTACAAAATAGATACATCATATGTTCCAAATATACATAAACACATTTGCAAATCTAAAGCTACTAAGGAAAAGTGGCAGCTATAACCGGAACACGTGTACATCTTCCATGCCAGCTCCCGCCATACACAGCAACATCAACTCCAAGATCTGCACGCAAAGTGCATAAGTGTAGTATGAGTACAACCGATACCATGTACTCAATAAGTAACAAACCTAACCTCAGGTTGAAAGTAGTGATGAGCTCGGAAGAAGGTTAGAGTCCAACACTAATAGCAAATAACAACTCGTAATAATATAATGGGAACAGTAAAGGTAAATAACTCAAGAGATATATGCTCAGCTCGTTCATAGTTACGAGAAAGTAGGCATGCTTTTCAAGTATAACAGTCAATTCCAAATCTCACCACTGAAATCAACTAAACACGAGTTTATCAAAATAACTGTATTCCCAATTCACAACACCAAATAAGAATTTATGTTTACTAATCAGCATGTGGAAAGTACATCTTTATGCCTACATATCAATATATATGTCAAGTCCTTAATTATCATATACCATCTATCATGAGGAATATACATCTGTATGCCTACATGTCAAATATACATGTAAAATCATTAATGTCACATTACCGTCTAACATGAGAAAAATGCATCTCTATGCCTACATGTCAAGTATGCATGTCAAATGAATGATTTCACAGTGATATTCTCAGGTACTCTCACTCTCAACATACTCATGCTGTCTGTCTCAATGCCCACTTCATCACACACAGAGACAATCACTCAGCACTGTACGAGTGCCTGGCACCAATACCTCTCACCAAAGCACGTGCATGTATATCATTGTTCCTGCGCTCACTGCTGGTATGTCAAACTCCGGAGGGGCAAATCCTGTCCAAGCGCTAATCAAAAGCCAATACGGCCTTCTGCGGTGTGCAGCCCGATCCACAACAATAATAATAAAGTCAATATGGCCCGCCGCGACGTGCAGCCCAATCCACAACAACACTCTCAACACAGCTCTAAAGCCTACCTCAGTCATCAACCTCTCAAGTCTCATGGGCTCACAATCTCATATCACTCAGCCCCGACAACACCACATATGGGAAAATAATAATAACATGCGATGTAACAATGAATCATGAACAGAGACTGAGATGTGATATGTAGTTGAAGAATCATGATTGAGCGTATAATTACAGTTAAATAAGATAACCCCAAACAACAGAGATAGCCTCATCATATCTTAACCATAAAGCCTAAATATGTTTTCTAACATGAATCATAGCTCAATTAATCTAACAAATAGGAAAAACATGGATAAGACAAGACATGATAGCAATACAGTACAAAAGTGTCACGACCCCAATTTTCCACCTTAGGATGTTATGATGGCACCTAGTCTCTAAGACTAGGTAAGCCTATCATGCATAGAGAGATAGATGGAATAATAATAAAACTTCAAATTTAAACCATCTAAACTATCATAATATAACTTAATAGTACAACCGACAATAAGTCCCAAAATCTGGTGGAACTGAGTCATAAGCTCTACATGAATATACTATAAAATCCCTAGTACAACACTGTCTAGATAAAGAGTAAACAGTAACAAAATAAGGATAGAGGGTGACTCTGAGGCATGCGAATGTCGGGAAGGTATACCTTGAAGTCTCCGAACTGAATGATCCACTCACTGATGCCTAGCCTGAGTTAAGGTACCTGAATCTGCACAAAAATATACAGAAGAGTAGTATGAGTATACCACAATGGTAACCAGTAAATATCAAGCCTAACCTCGGTAGAGTAGTGACGAGGCCAGGTAAAGATACCTACTAGGATAAGAAAAACAGAACAATATAGTATAGTCTAATAATGAAAACGAGGAAATAATAAAGCAATACAACAAGGTAAGTTACAACTGAATTTAAAGCAATATAGGCAACAAGGAAGTAACACATAATAAAGACATCAAGAAAATAATGCGTACAAATACAACTGAGGTAAATGAGATATAATAACAAGAATCACAACCGAGGTACCGCCTTGTAACCTCATTTCACAATCACAATCACAATCTTTCCTTATACCGCCATGTAAGCCTTACATTTAGATAATTTTGGAAATATTTTTCACGAAATAGCTACACACACTTTAGCCTACCTTATGTCGCCGCATGACTTCAAGTAATTTCCTTACTAGAAACACGCACATAAATTCCACCTTATGCCGTCGCATGCACATTAAACCCTATTCTTATACCGCCGCATGCACATCAATATCACAACACAATAACAACTCAGACCACAAGTGCCCATATGCCACAACTTGTTAAAATAATCAACAATACCAATAGTTCCACAACATATAACCCACGACTCAACCACAATGTGAACAAGAATCTCAAAAATAACAAAATAAAAGTGAACAGCTCAACAAGAAAGATATCTCAACAATTAACAACTTCACCTCAATGTGATAATGACTTTTATAATTTCTACACTAGTAACTCAACACAAAGATATTCTGTGAAATAGCAGCTTCAAGTAAGTAATTCAATAATTAAAGAAGTAACAGACAATAAGGAAGGCAATAACGTCGACCTAAGCATATAAGAAAAAAATAACAAGTAAGAGGTGGAACAAGTATTAACAATGTCAAATAAAGCATGTAAGGGTAGATTTGCACATATAAGGGTAGGTTAACAATGAAATGTATAACATATTATGACAATTCGATTAAGGGCATGACAAGAGTTTATTCCGAATAATAAAGTTGCAATCTTTACAGAAATTCAAAAAGTCAACTCAAATTATTAGACCAAACATACAAAATCCGAATACACATTCGGTAATGAGTCTAACCATATTAAAATTATCCAATTTCGACCTCCAAATCCTCAATTAATAGTTTAGGAAATTTTCACAAAAATCCCCAATATTTCCAATTCAAAACACTAATTAAATAATAAAAACAATGATGGATTCATGAATAATAAGCAAATCCGAGTAAATAACACTTACCCCGATCCAATCCTTGAAAATCCCCTCCAAAATCGCCCAAAATCGAGCTCTCTAAATCAAAAGATGAAAAGTAGAACAAAAACCTCGATCTCCACTATTTCTGCCTAGGTATTCCGCACTTGCGGCCTCACCGTCGCATCTGTGTCTCCGCTTCTGCGGTTAAACTTCCGCACCTGCGGATTCTACTTAGGCACCTGACCAAGTGCACCTGCGGCTAAGATTACGCACCTGCGAGTCCACTTCTGCTGAGAGTCCACCGCACTGCGGTCTCACGCTAAAATTCAAATTCCGCATCTGCGGAGCCATTCCCGCTTCTGCGATTATGCATCTACCCATCTTCATCCGCACTTGAGGAATTTGTGCACCATGCTCAATCTCTCTTCTAAGGCTCAGAGGCCGCTTTTGCGGTGCCGCACCTACGACAAAAAATGCGCAGGTGCGATTGCACCAGAACTAAGCAGGCCTCCAAAATCCATCAAGTCTCCAATGGGTCCGAACTCACCCCAAATCACACTCGGGGCTCCCCGGGATCCCGTACGAACATACCATCAAGTCCCAAAATACATAGTGAACCTACTCGAGGCCTAAAATCACATCAAACAATATCAAATCTATGAATCACACCCTATATCAAGTCTTTTGAATCCATGAACATTCAACTTCCAAAACTAACGCCGAATCATATCAAACCAACTCCGAATGAGTTTAAATTTTGTACACAAATCATAAATGATACAACAGACGTATTTCAAATTTCAAAACCGAAATCTGACCCCGATATCGACAAAGTCAACTCTCGGTCAAAGCTCTCAACTTTCTAACTTTTGCCAATTCAAGCCAAAACGACCTATAGACCTCAAAATCAATATCCGGACATACTCCTAAGTCCAAAATTACCATACGAAGCTATCGAACCATCAAAAATCTATTCCGGAGTCATCTACACAAAAGGCAAATTTCGGTCAACTCTTTCAAGTTAAGCTTCCAACTTTGGGACTAGGTATCCCCATTCATTTCGAAATTCATCTGAAACCAAACCAACTACCCAGACAAGTCACATAACTACAATTTAACATAGAGTAGGCAATAAATAGAAGAATGGAGCTACAATACACAAAACGACCGGTCGGGTCGTTACAAAAAGTTAATCCGGATCATGATTACCCCGGTGCACGCTCACACGTCCGTCACATAGCATGTGCGCCACCCCAACACAACACAAATAATATGGTTCCTAGGGATAATTACCCTAAATTCCAAGTTTGAAAATGTTACTTACCTCGAACAAGCCAAATTCAATACGAGTCTAACCTTATAAGTTTCATCCAAATCCAACCTCAATTTCATGTTCAAAACCCCAAAATTCATCCTCTTAAGTTCAAGTAAAAAACCCCCAATTTCTTCTCTTCAAATACTTGATTTAGGTGTAATAATCCATGAAAAAATAAAATATATAATAAAAAAAAGATAAATTTACTTTCCCTCAAGATTTGGGTATTTATCATCTCCAAAATCACCTTACTTGTGCTCCAAGAACTCAAAAGGTGAAGAAAATAAACTCAAAATCCCCAAATTTGATGTTTGAATGCACTGCCATTGGTCTTTCTTCGTGATCACGATATCCAACCTCGCGATTGCGATTCAAAAAAAAAAAGAATTCCAGCACAGTTTTTACCTGTAAGGCCCCGTAAAAGTTTTTCTAAAACTCGGGGTTTTGTGGTGCTGAGGTAGGCGTATGTGTTAATGCGTGGTACGAACTTTTTGGGTCAAACAGTATGCTGGGGAGTTGAAGGAAAATGCTTGGCAGAAAAAGGCATTCTGTGGCCCACTATACGGCTTCAAAATCACTCAGCGGGCTGCAGAATGGCCGTAGAGTGAGGCAATCAACTGGGCAACTTTTGGATGTCATTTCGCGGCCAATTTTGCGACCGCAAAATGATTTTGCGGGCCACACACCGATCGCAGAACCAACATGAAATTTTTTAGAGGGAGGTTCTGCGGCGCATTATGTGATCGTAGAACAGGTCTGCGGACCGCATAATGGCCACAAAGTGGGGCAGACCTGCCCAGTTCCGAAGGGCCATTTCGCGGCCTATTTCGCGAATCGCAGAAGCATTATGCAGTCGCATATGCGACCGCAAATCCCGTTTTGGAGCTTCATTTTTTTGGGTTTTTATAACCTTACCCCCTTCTCATAAAACACTATTAGGGGTCATTTTAGAAAGATAAAACTTACATTTTAGAGAGAGAGGAAGGTGGTCTAGAGTGAGAAGAGGAATTATAAGCCATTGCCATCAATCTTTGCCCAAACCTTGAAGATTTCTCTAGAAAAACTCACAAGGTCTTCAACCAAAAGGTAAGGTTCTATACCCTAGCCCTTAATTTCAAAATTTAACAAGAAATACGTAATTAGTAAGATAATTCTTGGGTATGAGAGTTGTTTATTTTGCATGCATGTGTTATCAAGGGGTGTGGGAAGGTTGTTGAGCTAAAAATTGTAAAGGATGGGTGGTGGGATGATGGAATCCTCCATAAAAGGACCTTGAAACCTTAATGTACACCTAGTGTTTGATAAAATGCTCAAATAAGCTAGAACCGTGATCATCTTCCTAATTTTGGTTCAATTTGTTATATTTCTAAAATAGATCGAAGTTGCTAAGAATTTATGGAACATTTTAGAGTATTAGGAAGCTCAAGTAAGGTATGTTGGCTAAACTCTTCCCTTAGAATTGAACCCCATAATGTCATTGTAAGTCCCAAGTTACTCATTATGAATCGATTATTCCGAATAAACTTTGTGTTAAAAGAATTTTGTGTTCAATATGTATTCCAAATGCTCTTGTTAAGTTGTACTACTATTTGGTAATGTGTTCAAAGTATTGGTTGCTTAGCTGAATACTATGGCTTCAAGTTGCATTTCAAATGATAGCTAATACCAATTGTGTAAGAAACCTCAATGATGTTAAGATTCTTGTTTGCTCATATGTATGCTTAGTGTCTTGAACATAAATGCCTTGTTGTTGATAATCCTTGATAATGACTAAAAGTGGAATAGTGAGCTTGAATTATGAAGTACGGCCAATGTGCCAAGAATGCTATTACGTTATGGCCAATGATGTCAATAAAATGAATGACATATGAAAGAATATGAATTGAGTGGTAAATACTTTTAATAACAAATTCTTTGGAAGTATCGATTAGCCACCGAGGAAGGGTAGGTCGGAACAACCTAACCTCAAAATTACACGTGCTGGTGTAGGAGTGATTGAGGGGTAAATCCCCGTGTTAACGTGATGAGATTGTTTCCCCTTACATGGGATGAGATTGGCGTGTTGAGATGTTTTCCCCTTAAATGGGATGAGATTATTTCTAGCTAGATGTGATGTAATGTCGACCCACACTGCATTGTGGTGAGACGGCTTAGCCCATCGGGTTGAGATCAGACGCCATGCCGTGCACATGGTGGGATTATGAGTGTATGTCTCGGGGTGAGACGACTTAGCCGATCGAGCTGAAATTAGACTCCTGCTAAAACACGGTGGTATATTGACGCTAAAGATCTCCCAACTTAAATTACCGAAACCTACTTGGAATTTACGTTTCCCCTAATGTGACACTTTGATACCGTTTGAGTCTCTTATTGATATCATGTTTTATTCTTCGTTTATTGTTGCTCGTTCTATTGAGAGGTTACTTAGTTTTACATACTAGTACTATTTCATATGTACTAACGTCCCTTTTGCCGGGGCCGCTATATCTTTAATGGATGCAGGTGGTTCCATAGTAGGTGGTATTGATCAGTGATAGCAACACACCCTCTCCTCAGCTGATTTGGTAAGCCCCACTTCATTTTGGGGTCCTGTATCTTCTATCCTTTGTAAATAGCATTTTGAGGTATAGCCGGGGCCTTGTTGCCAGCACTATCATCGTACTCTTCGTATTTATTAGAGGCTCTGTAGACATAGTGTGGGTTGTGTTTGTTTTGGGGAAGTTTAAACTAAAAATGTTGAAATTTTTTCATCTGTTCCACTTTAACTATGATTGTACAATGTACTGTTTTGAAAACTTGTTAATGACGTAACTAATGGAAATGAACCGGTGTTGTTCACATGACTTCTTATTGACTTATTAATGATCTGCATTCTTCTCTTTATTTGTGGGTGAGTTGGGTAGACAGCACTGTGCAGGCTTGCTCGACCGAGGTAACTCTGTTGAGCACCAGTCGCGCTCCCCGAGGTCGGGGTGTGACATTACCCTTCACGATCGCGGCCATATCCCCACGATCGCTATGAACAAATTCCAACATGCTTGCCCAACTCTTCCAGATATCCTCTAGTATAATAGCCATAACATTTTTTGTATATAACTCCAAATGACTAACATTTTGATATTTCTGAAATCTAGACAGAAAGAGCTACAACTTTCATTTTTACATCATCTCCAAATTCCTTATAGTTTGCAAGATATAAGCTTCCAAAGTCAGTCCTATAACATCGAAAATTCCTCTACGCGATCGCAAGAATGGCTTCCGCGATCGCGATTCAAAATGCCCAAACAACAATTTTCTCTTCGCGAATGCGACCTGAAGTCCGCGATCACGATGCACTCCCCTGTAGCCAAAAACTAGCAACTGAAAATGGCATAGAAATAGTCCGAAACCATCCCGAAACTCACCCGAGCTCCTCGGGACCCCGTCCAAACATACCAACAAGTACCAAAACATAACACGAACCTACTCGAAGCCTCAAATCACACATGACAATATCAAAACCATGAATCTTACCTCAAATCAAACTTTATGAACTATTAATTTTCAAAACGCGTGACGAATTATATCAAATCAACCCGAAATGACCTTAAATTTTGCACACAAATTCCAAATAATATAGCGAATCTATTCCAACTCCCAGAACAATAATTCGAATCTGATATCATCAAAGTCAACTCCCGGTCAAACTTATGAACCTTCCAAACCTTTGAATTGCCAACTTTCACTAATTTTGGCCAAAATCTTATAGAAGCCTCCAAATACAAATTCGGACATACGTCCAAGTCCAAAATCACCATCCGGACCTAACAAAACCATCAAAACTCCGATCCGGGTTCAAATATTTAAAAGTCAAACTTGGTCAACTCTTCCAACTTACAGTTTCTTAGATGAGAATTATTCTTCCAAATCAATACCGAATCACCCGAAAATAGAAACCGACGATACACACAAGTCGTAATATATCATGCGAAACTACTCATGCCTTCGAAACATCAAACGAAATGCAAATTCTCAAAACGACCGGTTGGGTCGTTACACAAACCTATCAGAGCCATTAAAATACTGTTCCAGGATCGTTTTCACAAAAGTCAAACTTTGGTCAACATTTCTTACTTAGGCTTCTAAGCCAAGAACCAAAGGGTCCAAATCAACCAAAAACCTTCCCAGAATGAAACTAACCAACCCCGCAAGTCATAGAATACATATGTGTGATGCATCAAAAAGGGAAACATTCCTCAAATATACAAAACGAACGGTCGGGTCGTTACATTGAATCCTACAAGTATCTGATATGAATATGTAGCCCTTCACGATTCTGAATGTATAATATTTCTTTTAACTTTGGAGTTTTGTCTTTGTTCGTTAACATGAATCTTTGTACGTATATATGAATCTATAGTCCTTCCTTGTTTTTATGACTTTGAATGTGTAATAATTCCATTAAAATTGAAGTTTTTGTCTATCTCCGTTTGGTAGTTTAGTAAATTAAAAACAATATATTAATTGTAGTAGTTATAAATTTATCTAACATGAAATGTTAGGCATTTACCAACAAAGGATATATTTTAGAAACCTTTGTGAAATTATTTTTTGAAAAACGTTTGTGTTAGGAGTAGCTTGAGAACCTACCTTTTCAATGTTTTGCATTTCAAGGAAACATCTTCTATTTGATTTTCCAAGAAAAAATAATTTCTTTAAAAATAAATCATAACATTTTTAGGAAAAAGTTACCAAAAAGTACTTTAATTCCAATAATACTCGTTTGACCGAGGATTTGATCTAATGGAAAAATGGTTTGGAATGTGTTTATCTCACAATATTGATTCTACATGGACAATTTTGTATTAATGAACATAAATATGCTTTAATTATTATTTTTTTATAATTTTTAAAATGTTTATCTTCATTAGTATAAGCTGAGTGTTGTATGGAGCTGAGTGTTGGCCCGTCAAGAAGTTCCATGTCCAAAAGATGAGCATAGCAGAAGTAAGGATGTTGAGATGGATGTGTGGACATACCAGGAAAGAAAAGATCAGGAATGAAGTTATTAGGGACAAGGTGAGAGTGACATCCGTGGAAGTCAAGTTGCGGGAATCGAGGTTGCGATGGTTTGGGCATGTGAAAAAGAGAGACATAGATGCCCCGGTCAGGAGGTGCGAGAGGTTGACCATGGCGGGCTTGAGGAAGGGCAGGGGTCGGCCAAGGAAGTATTGGGGAGAGGTAATTAGGCAGGACATGTCAGTGTTTCACCTAACCGAGGACATGACTAGCGATAAGAAGGTGTGGAGGTCGAGAATTAAGGCGGTGGGTTGACATGTAGTTGTGAGTTTCTCCTAGGTTTACCAGTAGTACTAGTAATATTCTTGTTGTGGGTTGAAAGTTACTTCCTTCTAGTTTGTTATTGTATCTGGTACATAGCAACCACGTCTATTATTTTTGAAAATTGCTACTGTGTTGCTCCATGATTATTACTATTTGATGCTACTTTTTCTCCCCTTTTACTGAATATTGTTGCTCCCTGATCGTTACTATTTGATGCTACTTTTTCTCCTCTTTTCTTATCGTCTTTTGCCTCCCTCTTCCTTCTTCTCCTCCCCTATTCTTCCTTTCCACCTTTTCTTGAGCCGAGGGTCTATCGAAAATAACCTCTCTACCTCTCCAAGTAGGGGCAAGATCTGCGTACACACTACCCTCCCCAGACCCCACCCATGTGATTATACTGGGTATGTTGTTGTTTTTGTTTTATCTTCATTAGTAAAAGATATACGCGCATTAAAAGTACAAAGCTCCTTAGTGAAATGTCGTTCGTTTTTTTAACCTTTAAAAAATAATTTTATATTAGATAGAATTATAATTAATTATTTTCCTAATTTTTAGGACTTTAAAATCATCTAAAATTTGGTTATTACATTCTTCCTAATTCGAAATATGTATATACTTATCTCACGATATTAGATTATTTAAATCTCCTTTTATAAATGAACTACTAAAATTTAGGAGTTTGAGATCATTAAATGAATTTTCCACTTCTATTCTCAAACAAATAAGTTTAACTTTAAAGTCTATATAAACGGAAAAAGAAGAAGTTAAAGTCTAAGGAGCTCCAAAATATGATTGTCATGATCTGAATCCCATCTTAAGACCATAATGGCGCCTAACCGAATTTTCTAAGCAAGCCAACTCGCATTTCACAAAAAAAAAAAACGAAATCTATTTTCTTAAATTAATGTTAAAATAACATAAATAGAGATAGTAATAATCCAAAACAATAACAAAACCTGATAAAGCCATAACTCGGCCTAAACACAGCCAACATCGCACAACCCCAAGACTAGGTAGTACAAGTACATGAGCTACTACGATCAGAGAATATGTCTGAATACATAACAAATTATCTGAAATACAAATAGACAGGAAAAATACTAGAACAGGGACTCGGGAATTGCGAAATAGATCCATGAAGTGCAACTCACCTTGAGTCTCTGTGTGAACTCTAAGCTCAGTCCGAAACTCTGCTAGAACCCATCTGAGGATCTGCACAAAAAGATGTGCAGAAGCATAATATGAGTACACCACAATCTGTACCCAGTAAGTATCAAGACTAACCTCGGTGAAGTAGTGACGAGGTTCAAGCCACATGATACTCACTAGTCAAATAACTTTCTCGATAAATCAATAAGTGGCAATATGATATGAAGTGAAAAATAATATCAATAATTCTTCAAATAGAAGAGGAGGCCTACGAAATAGCACGATGAACAATATTCCATAATCTTATGAAAATACAACACAAAGTTTCAATGAAAACGAGTACACGATTAACATATTGCGCTCGTCCCAGCACACCAATAATATCAAAGATAACATCCAATACATCACATAATCTCAGCAAGAATAACCCCCGAAAATATCACGTACAACATCACAATACCATCTTTATCTCACCACGTGTGCTAAAATAAAGTAAATGACGGCCTTGTCTCGCCACATGCATATTAATAATCCATCCCACCTTGTCTCGCTACATGAGCAAACCCGATATAGCCCGCTTGTCTCGACATATGTGCACTATCAACAATAATAATAGCACGGCAAAGACTTCGTACCAACACCCAAACAATCTGCCCAACATGTCCACATGTGTCACAATATAATAAAATAATAATATCACAGTCTCATCAAGATATAAGCTCACAACTTATCAATAGAGTGTACGAGGACATAACAATAACATAAAAGAACGGATGGGTATCTTAACAAATAAAGCATGACTATGACTAAGTCAATATAGTGATCATGATTATATAGTCACAAAATGATTTAAACATGCTTCATACAAAGTTCCTTATCAAATTATGGCATATTAAAAGCCTACGGTCTAACCCGGTCATAAATCACATATAGCACCCGTGTACACGCTCGTCACCTTATGTACATGTCATGTAATGACCCGACTGATTTATTTATGTATTTGCGCCCCGTTTTCCCTTTTGATATTTCACACGCGTTTTTGTTCCGGGAAGGTTTTGGGTTGATTTGGACCCTTTGATTCTTATCTTAGAAGCCTAAATTGATTATATTGACCAATATTTCACTTTTGTGAAAATGACCCCGGAACCGTATTTTGATGGCTCCGATAGGTTCGTATCATGATTTTGGATATGGACATATGCCTGGAATTGAATTCGAAGGCCCATATGCCGATATGGATATGGACCCTTTGATTCTTATCTTAGAAGCCTAAATTGATTATATTGACCAATATTTCACTTTTGTGAAAATGACCCCGGAACCGTATTTTGATGGCTCCGATAGGTTCGTATCATGATTTTGGATATGGACATATGCCTGGAATTGAATTCGAAGGCCCATATGTTGATTTGTGTTATTTTGCCGTAAGTTGGCTATTTGAGGTTTAGAAGATTTCTCAAGTTTGACCGTATGTTGATTTTTGTCTATCGGATATGAAGTTTGGTTTTGGGACTTAGATAGGTCTGTTATGCTATTTAGAATTTGTCAGCAAAATTTGGTATTGTTTGGAGTTGATTTGATCGGATTCGGACGCTTGGTTGCAATTCTAGAGATTCTTGAACTTTTCTTTGAAATTCATGTATTTTGATGTTTGATCCATAGTTCTAGGTGTTATTTTTGTGTTTTAATCATGTGAGCAAGTTTGTATGATAGTTTTGAATTTGTGTGGATGTTTGGTTTGGAGCCCCGGGGGCTCGGATGAGTTTCAGACGCGTTTCAGTATGGTTTGGACTAAAATAGGATTTTCTAGTATGTTGGTGCTTTGATGTCACAATTGCGAGCATGGCAGGGAAGGCTCAGGTATTGCAATTGCGATACCTTGTTCGCAATTGCAAAGTCGTACCTGGGTAGGGAAGGATCGCATTTGTGATAATCATGTCGCATTTGCGAACCCATTATCGCATTTGCGACTTAACCCTTAGGTTGTCAGTAGCTGCTTTTGCGAGGAATTCTTCACAATTGTGAGGATTCATAATAGTCGCAATTGTGACATCTGCAACTGAACAAAAAATAGGAAAGTCGGGATTTTACTCACATTTTCATATTTTAGAACCCTAGACTCGGTAAGAGACGATTTGGAGCGGGAATTTTCATCTACAAATATTGGTAAGTGATTCTAATTAATTTTCAATTATATTTCATGATTATATCTTAGATTTAATATCAAATTTATGAGAATCAAAGAGGAAAATTAGGAATTTTGTCAAAGTTCTGAAAAATGAAGATTTTAGTTTTGAGAGTCAATTGGGACTCTGATTTGAAAACAAAGCACATATATGGACTCGAGGGGTTATAGGTAGTCAAAATCTACCCTTGGACCCGAGTTTTGACCGGACGGACCCAAGTTGACTTTTGTTGACCTTTTGGGAATTATGTAAAGATCAAAGCTTTATCTATTGTAATTGGTTTTCCTTGCATTGCTTGATGATAATAAGTTATTTTTTTGTTAGATTTGAGCTGTGTGGAGACGAATTTTGAGAGAAAAGCTATATTCGAGGGTTGATTTGGGCTAGTTAAGGTAAGTGTCTTGCCTAACTTTGTGTGGGATAACTACCCCTTAGGATTTGGGTTGTTTGTGTTAATTGTATTATGTGGAAGACGTGTACACAAGATGACGAGTGTGTACACGGGCTATATGTGGTATTTGACCGATTTAGACTTTTGAACTTCTTCCATGTACCTAATTGAACTTGTTATAACATGTTACATCTTTCATCGTTAAATTTACTCTTACATGCTTTAATTGACATTACTAGCACTTGTTCTATCCTTGATTGCTGTAGTTTCTCTTATATGCTTTAGTTGAAGTGACTATCTCCATTATTGTTTTGTTACCCCTGTAATTGTTGAATTACTCTTACTTGAAGTTGTTATTTCGTGGAATATGTTCTTGTTGAGTTATTGGTGTTGATGTTGTAAAAGCCATTATCATATTAAGGTGAAGTTGTTAATTGTTGAGGTATCTTTCTTTGTTGAGTATCCCTCATCCATCTTGTTGTTATCGATATCATTGTACACATTGTGATGGAGCCATGGACCATTTGTTGTGTAAATATTGGTATTGTTGATATTGGCAAATTGTGACATATGGACACTTGTGGCGCGAGTTATTATTGTGTTGTGATAGTGATACACATGCGATGGTATAAGGATAGGGGTTGATACGCATGCTATGAGATAAGGTGCGCTTGATATGCATGTTTCTAGTAAGGGAATAACTTGAAGCCACGCGGTGAGATAAGGGGGCTAAAATGCATTTAGCTATTTCGGAAAAAATGATTTTCAAAACTAATTGTAAGGCTCACGCGGTGATATTAGAAAATATTGTGAATGAAATTATGAAATGTGAACATGAGGCAGTACCCTAGTTGTGATTCTTGTTGTACATTCCATGCTAAAAGAGGCTTGTTGGTTGAACAGTTCTTGTTGTTTTCTTCATTGTCTCACTTGTATTTGTCCATGCTGACTATTTGTTGTTTCATCATGTGTTCACTACGTGTTGCCTTTACCGCTTAAATTTCCACTGTTAGCTTATATTATTGAATTGCTTATCTGTCATTTACTTCCACGTTTTCCATTATTAGACTATGCTATATTCTGTTAGGCTTTCTTATCCTAGTAGGTGTTTTAACCTGGCTTCATCACTACTCTACCGAGGTTAGGCTTGATACTTACTAGGTACCATTGTGGTGTAGTACTCATACTACGCTTTTGCACATTTTTGTGCAAGTCCGGGTGCATCTGCTCGTGTTGGACGCCAGTGATTGATTAGCTTTGTTGGAGACTTCAAGGTACAGCTACTCAACGTTCGCATGACTCAAAGTCACCTCTGCTTTAGATGTTCTACTGTTTATTTCTTGTTCTAAAATAGTACTTTATTTCGAGACTATTAATACACTCTTGTAGAGCTTATGACTAGGTTCCACCAGGTTTTAGGGGAGTTGTTTACAACTGTACTGTTAAGCTTTATTATGACAGTTTAATGGTTTAATTTGAGGTTTTATTATTATTTCTTAATGTATTCTAGGCTTACCTAGTCTTAGAGACTAGGTACCATCACGAAATCCTAAGGTGAAAAATTGGGATCGTGACAAGTTGGCATCAGAGCTCTAAGTTCATAGGTGTTACGAGTCATAATCAAGTTTAGTAGAGTCTGGCGGATCGGTACGGAGACGTATGTACTTATCTTCGAGAGGCTACAAAACTGTTAGGAAATTCCACTTCCTTGATTCCTTATCGTACAAATTAGTTGACTTTGAACACTGAATCTTTGCCTTTCTATTCTCTCACAGATGGTGATAACATGCACTGCTGGATCCGATGATCAGACACCCGTGCCCCCTACTAGAGCCACAGGAGCCCCGGGGCCGGGGTAGAGGCCGAGGAGGGGCACGTGTTATAGCCATATCACCTGCTCGAGCTGCGACTGAGGAGCCACAAGTAGCTCCGATTGGGGACAGGCACCGGGACTCCTATTACTGCCCCTGAACTTCAGGAGACCCTAGCATAGTTTCTAAGCATGTTCGTCACTCTAGCTCAGGCGGGATTGATTCCCCTTGCACTAGCCACATCTCAGACTTTGTTTGGCCGGATATTATTTCCATTTCATAGGGGGTTTCTAATCTATTGATGTACCGTTGACGAGATTATACCTGAAGGGTACTCTTTTCAGATGGTATGAGGAGTGTGAGGCGAGTTTTCAAAAGCTCAAGACTGCTTTGACTACAACCCCATAGTTGGTGTTGCCTACAGGCTCAGGGTCTTACACTATGTAGTATGATGCATCACACATTGAGCTTGGCGTGGTGTTGATGCAAGTTGGTAGGGTAATTGCCTACGCATCTCAGTAGCTGAAGGTTCATGAGAAGAATTATCTGGTACATGACTTGGAATTGGCAGCTATTGTTCATGCATTGAAGATTTGGAGGCACTATTTGTATGGTGTTCTATGTGAGGTCTATACCGACCACCGAAATCTCCAGCATATGTTCAAGCAAAAAGATCTTTACTTGCGGCAACAAAGATGGTTAGAGTTGCCAAAAGACTATGATATCACTATTCTATATCATCCCGGGAAGGACAATATGGTGGCCGATGTATTGAGTAGAAAGGCAGAGCGTATGGGTAGTTTGGTATACCTAGCAGCAGTAGAGAGGCCGTTAGCCATGGATGTCCAGGCCTTAGCTAATCAATTTGTTAGAATGGATGTTTCGGAGTCTAGCCGGGTTCTTGCTTGTGTGGGTCTCGGTCTTCCTTGTATGAGCGCATCAGAGAGCGTCAGTATGATGACCCCCTATTTACTTGACCTTAAGGACACGGTATAGCACGACGATGCCAAAGAGGTTTCTATTGGAGATGACGGGATGTTGCGGATGCAGGGCCGGATATGTGTGCCCAATGTGTATGGGTTGCATGAGTTGATTCTTTAGGAGGCCCATAGTTCACGGTACTCTATTCATCCGGGTGTCGCTAAGATGTATTAAGATTTAAGGCAGTATTGTTGGTGGAGAAGAATGAAGAAAGATATAGTGGAGTTTGTGGCTCGGTGCTTGAACTGCTAGCAGGTGAAGTACGAGCACCAGAGGCCAGGTGGTTTGCTTCAGAGACTTGAGATTCCCAAGTGGAAGTGGGAGCGTATTACCATGGACTTCGTTGTTAGGCTTCCACGGACTTTGAAGAAATTTGACGCAGTGTGGGTGATTGTGGATAGGCTAACCAAGTCGGCACATTTCGTCCCACTAGTGACTCCCTATTCTTTAGAGCAGCTGGCTCAGATCTATATCCGTGATATTGTTCGTCTCCATGGCATGCTGGTGTCCATTATCTCCAATCGAGGCACGTAGTTCATATTGCATTTCTGGAGGGCCGTATAGCGTGAGCTAAGCACACGGGTTGAGTTAAGTACATCATTTCACCCCTAGATGGATGGACAATCCGAGCGCACCATTCAGATTTTGGAGGATATACTACGCGCCTGTGTTATGGATTTTGGGGGTTTATGGGATCAATTTGCCGCTTGCAGAGTTCGCGTACAACAACAGCTACAAACTGATTATTCATATGACTCATTATGAGGCCCTATATGGGAGGCGGTGCCGTTCTGCAGCTGGTTGATTTGAGCCGGGTGAGTCTATGTTATTGGGCACTGATTTAGTTCGGGATGACTTGGAGAAAGTCAAGTTGATTCGGGATCGGCTTCGTATACAATAGTCAAGATAGAAGAGTTATGCCGATCGAAAGGCTCTTGATGTAGCATTTATGGTGGGAGAGAGGGTTATTTCTACGGGTTTCACCCATGAAGGGTGTGATAAGGTTCGGGAAGAAGGGCAAGTTGAGCCCAAGATATATCGATCCTTTTGAGATCCTAGAGAGAGTTGGTGAGGTGGCCTACAAGCTCAAATTGCCACCCAGCCTATCGGCGGTCCAACCGGTGCTCCATGTTTTCATGCTCCAAAAGTATTATGATGATCTGTCCCATGTATTAGATTTCAGCTCAAACCAATTGGACAAGGATTTGACTTATGTTGAGGAGCCGGTGGCCATCTTGGACAGGTAACTCCGAAAGTTGAGATCAAAGAGTATTGCTTCAGTGAAGGTTCAATGGAGGGGTCATTCGGTCGAGGAGGCGATCTGGGAGACCGAGCACGATATGCGGAGTCATTATCCTCACATTTTGATCACTTTAGGTATGTCTCTATGCACGTTCAAGGACGGACGTTTGTTTTAAGAGGTGGGGAATGTAACGACCCGACCGGTCATTTTGTGTATTTGTGCCCCATTTACCTTTTTGATGATTTACACATGTGTATTTGTGGTTTTATCACTTGCGGGGTTAATTAGTTTTGTTCCGGAAAGGTTTCAAGTTGATTTGAACTCTTTGTTTCTTAGCTTAGAAGCCTAAGTTGATTATGTTGACCAATATTTGACTTTTGTGAAAAAGAACCTGGAACGGTCTTTTGATGGCTCCGATAGGTTCATATCGTGATTTTGGACTTGAGCGTATGCCTGGAATCAAATTCGGAGGTCCGTAGGTTAATTTGTGTTATTTTGCAGAAAGTTGGCGATTTGAGGTTTAGAAGATTTCTCAAGTTTGACCATAGGTTGACTTTTAGATATCAGGTTTGGAATTTGGTTTTGGGACTTGTAATTGTTCCATTATGCTATTTAGAACTTGTCTGCAAAATTTGGTGTCATTTGGAGTTGATTTGATTGGATTCGGACGCTTGGTTGCAATTCTATAGATTCTTGAACTTTTCTTTGAAATGCATGTGTTTTGATGTTTGATTCATAGTTCTAGGGTTATTTTTGTATTTTGATCGCGCGAGTGAGTTCATATGTTATTTTTGGACTTGTGTGGATGTTTGGTTTGAAGCCCCAGGGGCTCAGATGAGTTTCAAACACGTTTCAACATAGTTTAGACTGAAATAGGATTTTCTGGTATGTTGGTGCTCTGATGTCGCAATTGCGAGCTGATAAGTGAGGATTCTGACTACTTATTAGCACCTTTTAGCTTTTGTTTTAGTTTAAAAGCATTGAATTGTGTTCCCAAAACTGATGAAATGTGCTAAATGGCATGAATATTGGAAGATAGACTCCCGAGATAAACTCCAACTCATAAAGGAGTAATCTAAATGCAAGGCACAAAAGCTCACAAAGTGCGGACAGTAGAATTTCATCTGCGGCCGCAGATGATGAAGGAAAGTCCAGCAGACTTTTGTGCAAAGAGCGGACCGCACATGAATTGTGTGGCCACAAAAGCTGGGCTAGGAACAAAGTTCAGAGAATGTGCAAATTCCCAAGTTCCAAGTCCCTCAGAAGTGCGAACCGCACAAAAAGCCACAAAAAAAGTGCTTTGCGGCCACAAAAGTAAAAGTGCAGACCGCAGAATTACGACCGCAGTTACAAATCTGCGGACCGTAAAAAGAATGCCTCGCGGCCGCAGATCAGAATTATGCAGCCGCAGACCTCCAGTTCCTAACAAGTTGAAGAAATCTGCAGACCGCACATGGAATTGTGTGGCCATAGAACCTCCCGAGGGAATTTTTGTCCGAAGTTGTCAGCTTTGTATAAATAGAAGAGTTTCACGAAAATAGGTCAATTTTTGACATCAGCAGCTACAGTAGCCGTTTCTCCTTGCTTCTTTTAGTAGTTTTTCATATTTTGGGATATTTTAATAGAGATTTTATCATTTTAATTTTTACAATATGAGTTTAATTAGCATTTCTTCTTCTATTTCTTTAATTTCAAGCATGAGTAGCTAGATTTTTACTAGGGTTGTGACCCAACCCTAGTGTGTAAATCTTATGGGTGTTTAAATTAATGCTTGTTTATGATTGGGTATTTATTATTTAGTCTTGTTCATGCTTTAATTTGTGGAATTAATGGTTGCAAACATTAGTTCATGCCTATTTGACTTAGTCTCTACTTGAGAAAGAGAGGCTTAGTCTGGGACAACTCGGCTAACAAGAAATTGGGTCAATCGAGAGATTGATAATCCCAATTAAAGGGTTCAACCTAGAGATAGTAATAACCCGACTTAAGCTTTTATCAACCGTTTTGTGCAATACCCATTTGGACTTGAGAAAGCCAAATTGGGCAAAATCACTCTCTGACCGAGAGGTATTGAGTGGGTAATTGAGAGCTGATAGCTATAATATATCCTAATCAATAAAACAAGCATTAAGGTTTATATCCCATTAGGCAAACACCTAGGTGATGGTCATAGCCCTAGGCTTTTTACAAAACTTGAAAAATAACAAAAACAATTTTTTAGTTTTACTTCTTAACTTTGCAATCTTAGTTTAAATTAGACATAGAATCAACCCCAATTTTTGGAAGTGTAAATTGAGGTAGTTCAAACTCACGTACTACAATATATACGCCTAACTCCCATACATAACTCCCTGTGAAAATCGATCCCGACTCTTGTTGGGTACTACTATTGCAATCGACCGTTTCATAACCATGAATTGAGGTGTGAAATTGGACGAGATCAATTTTTGGCACCGTTGCCGGGGAGTTAAAAAATGGTGTTAACTATATATTTAGGTGTGTTTTTGAAATATCTTCTTTTCCTTCCTTGTTACTAACGTGTTGAGAAATTGTAGGCACAATCATAGCAAACAATGATCTCGTAAACATAGCTTTGGGGGACGTGGATGCTGAGGATAATCAAATGGATGAGGTCCCTCTTGAACCTCAAGCAAATAGACGAGGTCGAGTGCCTCATGACAATGTACCCGCTCCACCCCCACCTCCACCAAGAGTGGCTCCACACCGGGTGTTGCCAAATGAAGGGTATGCAAGTGCTATAGTCTCTCCCCGTATTAGGGCGGGCAACTTTCAAATAACCCACGTGATGCTCACTTTGCTCGAGCAACGAGGGTTCTTCACCGGTGCATCGGGTCAAAATGCATACAAACACTTGAAGGGGTTCGTAGATACTTGTTGGGGGAGTAAACAAACTAATGTCTCCGAGGATGCCTTGAGGCTAAGGCTTTTTTCCTTCTCTCTACGGGGGAAAGCTTTAGATTTGTTGGAATGTTTGCCAAATCATTCCATTCATACTTGGGATGAATTAGCAGAGAAATTAATTTCTAAGTACTTCTCTCCCGGGCACATGGCTATTCTTCAGGATGAAATTCTAGCATTCAAGCAAGAGCCCAATGAACCACTACATGATATATGGGAACGATATAGAACAATAATGAAAGAGTGTCCCAACAACGATATGACGGAGAACATGATTCAACAAACTTTCTATCGGGGGATCAATACAACCAACCAATGAGTAGTGAATCAACTTGCCGGTGGGAACTTTATGACTACGCCTTATGCGAAGGAGTGTGATATTTTGGATGAGATGGCGGATACTCATCGGCGTGGCAATCCCGGGCTAATGTTCCACAAGGGGATCCCAATGTGATTCACCTTCACAAAACATTGCATGACCATGGGCAAGCCATAGCTGAATTGACCACCACCATGAACCAATTGGCAAAGGCTCAACTTCAACAAGTGCAAAACCCAAGGCAAGTCAATGTAATAGAGGGAGTAAACATGATGGTGAACAAACGGAGAACAAAGGGTCCGAAAGTACAACAAAAGAGTGGAAAATTTTGTGCAAGAAGATAGTGAGTTTGAGCAAGAGGATTCCTACAATGACCAAAAAGAAGAGGTCCAATATGTGAACAACTTTCAAGGGCAAAGAAACAACTTCCAAGGCCCAAGCCAACAACAATGGATACCTCAAAACAATCAAGGAAATTGGAATTCTCACAATCAAGGTATTTGGAGTGGTGGAAACAATCAAAGCAATTGGAATAACAACAACAATCAAGGCAATTGGAGGGGTGGAAATAATCAAGGGAATTGGCTTAACAACAATAACCAAGGCAATTGGGGAGCCAACAATCAAGGCGGGTGGAATAACAATCAAAGAAATCGGGGGTCGGGTTTTCAAAGGCCCCCGATGTATCAGCAACCGAGCAACTTGCCTCCTTATCCTTCCCATGGTCCTAGTTATTCCAATAATGAAATGGGCCGTATTGAGAAAATGTTCAAGCAAATGATGGAGAAGAATGCTGATTATGATGCCCAACTTGCTTCACACAACATATTGACCCGCAACTTAGAAGTGCAAATGGGGCAAATCTCTCAAGCTTTAAATTCTCGTCCTAAGGGGGCACTACCAAGTGACATGGTGGTGAACCTAAATGGTGGGAACAATACGGGGCATGCCATGGCCATTACTACAAGAAGTGGAAGAGGTGTGAATGCACCCACCTCAAGTCAAAGGCAACTTGTGGATGATGAGCAAGTGGTAGAAGAAGAATAAGAGATCTCGAACAATGTGGTGCAAGCAAATGATGAAGTGCGGATTGATATTGATGACACTATGGAAGAGACTCAAGAGGAAGTGAACCCGTCTAAGGATCATGTTATTGACATACTGTAACCAGTAGTGCAAAAGGCTAAGGCACCATTACCTAAGCCACCTCCTATATATACTCAAAGGCTTGCCAAGCAAAATGGATAGAATCAATTCAAAAAGTTCTTTGACATGATGAAGAGTCTCTTGATAAATGTGCCATTAGTTGAAGCCTTAGAGAAAATGCTTGGTTATGCAAAGTTTATGAAGGATTTGGTGACAAAGAAGCGGTCGATGAATTTTGAAACTATCAAAGTCACTCATCAAGTGAGTGCAATTGTGCATTCGATGGCTCATAAATTAGAAGATCTTGGTGCTTTCACAATCCCTTGTACCGTTGGAAGTACCGATTTTGCTAAAGCTCTTTGTGATCTTGGGGTAAGTATCAATTTGATGCCTTATTCGATTTTCAAGACCTTGGGAATTAGGCAACCAAGACCCACATCTATAAGATTACAAATGGCCGATCGTACAATGAAGAGACCGTTGGGAGTGATTGAAGATGTATTGGTTCATGTTGATAAGTTCATTCTTCCGGCGGATTTTGTTATTCTTGATTGTGAAGTGGACTATGAGGTACCGATTATTCTTGGAAGACCTTTCCTTGCTACGGGGAAGGCTCTTATTGATGTTGAAGCTGGAGAACTCACTTTCCGGGTGGGTGATGAAAAGATAGTGTTCCACGTGTGCAAATCTATCAGGCAACCAAATAGCAATGAAGTGTGTTCTTTTGTAGACTTGGTGACCGATGTTATTATTGATGATACAAGTTCCATGACTAATGTGGGTGATATGATGGAGGCCGTCTTGCTTAACTTTGATGATGACGAGATGGATGGCTTCATAGAATATGTAAAATCTTTGCAAGGAATGGGGTCGTACAACTATCCACCCCGGAATCTTTCCTTAGATCTTGAAAATAGGAAAACTCCTCCTACAAAGCCTTTAGTTGAAGAGCCTCCTACCTTGGAGTTGAAGCCATTGCCTCCACATCTTCGATATGAATTTCTTGGTCCTTGCTCTACTTTACCGGTTATTCTTTCCTCTTATTTGACTAACGTGCAGGTTGACGCAACATTGGCGGTGCTCCACAAGAGGAAGAAGGCTATTGGGTGGACTTTGGGGGATATTTTGGGAATAAGCCCCGCATTTTGCATGCACAAGATTAACTTGAAGCAGGATGCCAAACCATCTATTGAACATCAAAGGAGACTCATTGAAGATATGCAAGACGTGGTAAAAAAGGAGATTATCAAATAGTTGGATACCAGGGTTGTCTACCCTATTTTCGATAGTTCGTGGACTTCTCTGGTGCAATGTGTCCCAAAGAAGGAGGGCATGATGGTGGTCACCAATGACAAGAATGAGTTAATTCCCACAAGAACGGTGATTGGGTGGAGAGTGTGTATGGACTATCACAAGCTAAACAAAGTCACAAGGAAGGATCATTTTCCACTTCCCATCCTTGACAAAATGCTTGATAGGTTGGCCGACCGTGCTTTATATTGCTTTCTATATGGATATTCAGGCTACAACCAAATCCTTATTGCTCCGAAAGATCAAGATTAAACAACTTTCACATGTCCCTATGGTACTTCCGCTTTCAAGCGGATGCCATTTGGCTTATGCAATGCACCGACGACTTTTCAAAGGTATATGATGGCGATCTTTACGGATATGGTTGAAGGCTACCTTGAAGTCTTCATGGATGACTTCTTGATGGTCATGGATTCCTTTGATGATTTCTTAGCAAATTTGGATAAAGTATTGGCAAGGTGTGAAGAAATGAACTTGGTGCTAAACTGGGAGAAATGTCATTTCATGGTCGAGGAGGGAATTGTCCTTGGCCACAAAATTTCAAAGAATGGCATAGAGGTCGGAAAGTCAAAGGTTGAGGTGATTTCTAAACTTCCACCTCCAACTTCAGTGAAAGGCGTGCGAAGTTTCTTAGGTCACGCGGGGTTCTACCGGCGTTTCATCAAAGATTTTTCTAAAGTGGTGAACCCATTGTGCAAGCTCTTAGAAAAATATGCTAAGTTTCACTTCAATGATGATTGCATGAGAGCCTTTGAATTGCTAAAGTTCAAGTTGACAACCACTCCCATTATCACTGTTCCTAATTGGAGTATCCCTTTTGAGCTCATGTGCCTAGTGATGTAGCGGTTGGAGCAGTTTTGGGGAAACGCATCTACAAGATTTTTTATCCGGTCTATTATGCTAGTAAGACCATGAATGATTCCCAAGTCAACTACACCATTACGGAGAAAGAGCTCATTGCTATTGTGTTTGCAATTGAGAAGTTCCGCCCGTACTTGATGGGTGCAAAGGTTATTGTTCATACAGATCATGCGGCACTTTGCTATCTTATGAGAAAGAAAGATTCCAAAGCTTGGTTGATGAGATGGGTGCTATTGTTGCAAGAGTTTGATATTGACATCCAAGATCGAAAAGGGAGTAAAAATCAAGTGGCAGACCACTTGTCTCGTTTGGAGGAGGAGGGGAGGCCGCATGATGGCCTTTAAATCAATGACTCTTTCCCCGATGAGCAACTTTTAGATATTTCAATGAAAGAGGTTCCATGGTTCGCGGATCTAGCAAACTTCTTTGTGTGTGGAATCATCCCGGATGAGTTCTCTTCGAATCAAAGGAAGAAGCTCAAACGGGATTGTCAAGATTATTATTGGGATGAGCCATACCTTTTTCGGATTTGCACGGATGAGGTAATTAGAAGATGTGTGCCGGAAGAATAGCAAAGTGATATTCTTGAGGCTTGTCATTCTTCGCGATATGGTGGTCACCATGGCAGAGCAAGAACGGCGGCCAAAGTGCTAAGTTGTGGTTTCTATTGGCCCATTCTTTACAAAGATGCAAGTGATATGGTGAAAAGATGTGATGAATGTCAACGGGCCGGTGGAATTTCAAAGAAAAATGAAATGCCTCACTACCATTTTGGAGATTGATATCAATGATGTATGGGGTATTGACTTCATTGGTCCTTTTGTGAGTTCTTGTGGAAACACCTACATCTTGGTCGCGGTTGATTATGTGTCTAAATTGGTTGAGGCCATTGCTCTACCCAACAATGAAGTGAGAAGTGTGGTGGCATTCTTGAAGAAGAATATTTTCACAAGATTTGGTACTCTGAGGGCTATCATAAGCGATGGAGTCGCATTTTTGCAACAAGGCTTTTGACACTTTTCTTAGCAAGTATGGTGTCACTCATAAAGTTACGACTCCCTATCATCCACAAGCTAGCGGTCAAGTGGAAGTCTCTAACCGGGAGATAAAGAGTATCTTGTGCAAAACAGTGAATGCTAACCAGACGGATTGGTCAAAGAAGCTTGATGATGCACTATGGGCTTATTGGACTGTTTTCAAAACTCCTATCGGGATGTCTCCATACCGGTTGGTGTTTGGCAAAGCTTGTCATCTTGCGGTGGAACTTGAGCACAAAGCCATGTGGGCTTTAAAGAAATTGAATCTTGATTGGGATGCAACTGCTAACTTGCGGGTTTCACATTTGAATGAATTGGATGAGTTCCGGTACCATGCTTATGCAAGTTCGTCCTTGTACAAAGAGAAGATGAAATACCTCCATGACAAATACATTCGGAATAGGGAGTTCAAGGTGGGCGATCTTGTTTTGTTGTTCAACTCACGGTTGAAGATGTTTCCCAGAAAGCTAAAATCTAAATGGAGTGGTCCCTTTGAAATTGTGGGTGTAACGCCTTTTGGTGTATTGGACTTGAAGAACAAAAAAATAAGGCTTTTCGAGTCAATGGTCACCGGGTGAAGCACTATTTGGGAAAGGTTGATGATGGCCATGTGGTGACAGTGATTCATTTCAAATGATGGTAATCTGCGTCGTGCCGCGACGTTAAATCAGGTGCTTCTTGGGAGGAAATCCATATTCTTTTTTCTTTTCTTTTCATCTTTTGTAGTTAGGTGTTATTTTGGTGCTAACTCGATTTGAAGTATGTAGCAGGAATAAGTGTACTTTACAGGAATTATGCCCAGAAAACTGACTAAGTGTGGAAAGAATTGCGGACCGCAAATGTATTGTGCGGGCCGCAAAATTTTGGTTGCTACTGCAAAAGGTGATTTACGGCCGCACAATTACATTGCGGACCGCACAATTTGAAAGGGAAAAATGACAACTCTCTAAAGTTAGTTTGTCAGAGAAACGGCCAAATTGCGGCCGCAAGACAAAATCCGCAGTCCGCAACATATTCTACGGCCGCACAGAAAATTTTGCGGACCGCAGCACAAAAGGACTCCTGAGCCCCCAGGTAATAGAGTGCGGACCGCAACAAGAATTCTGCGGCCGCACTAAACTCTCTTTCCCTCAGTCAAAACCGTCTAGTATAAATAGAAGGCCTAGGGCTACTGTTACTTATTTTCCCTCTCTGAGCATTCACAAATCTAAAACATTAAAATTATCTGATAAATCATCTGCCACACACACTCAACATCTGTGATCACTCATTTGCACTACTTCAAATCTGGTATGCCTCAATTACTTGTAGAAATTTTCAATTTTTAGTTAAATTTACAACTTGTTAGTTAGTTTTAGGCCAATAGTCACTAGAATTCAATTATACAACCATGTGGGGTTAAAACTGTAGTAGGTCAACTAGTACTTGCTCTATAGGGAATGGGTAAATAGGTTTTCATGATTATACACTACCACCATGTCCAATTTGTGCAAAAATTGCAAACCCTATAACTCTCTGCGGTTGCACAAGAAATTGTGCGGTCCGCAGAAGTTGAAATTAGGGTACTTTAGTCAAGCATGATTCTGCGGCCGCAATGAAAAATGTGCGGACCGCAGAATAACTAGTTCTCTGTTATCCGAGAGTTGTCAATTTGATGACTCATATGTGCGGCCGCAATGGAAAATGTGCGGACTGCAGAAAAGTGATTGCGGCTGCAAAACAATCCATTCTCTGTTATCAAAAATTTGGCATATTGGTGGTATCTGAGTTGTGGCTGCAAAGAAAATTGTGGTCACACTGATAATTGTGCAGATCGCAAATCCAATTCTACGACTGCTAGATTAAATTGTGCGGTCCGCAATGCCCAGTCTGCGGCCGCAATGATAATTCTATGGACCGCACTCCCCTACCCTGCAAGTATATTTTACACTGTATTGTTCATTGTCTCTCTGGTGTGTTCTTGTATGTTTGAACTTGAATTACAACTGACACCTGATGTTGTTTGGTACAGAAAATGGTTAGATCTCGAGGTAGAGGTGATACTTCATAGGGGAGGGGTGAACCTTCCAGGGGTCGAGGCAAGAGTGATTTACCCCTCGCCCTCCAAAAGATAATCACAAAGAAGGCTACAGCCGACCGAGGGAAAAATGTAGATCCCTCTGAATCCAGTTCTTATGCCCCGTCTAGGGAAGCATCGGAGGGCAACTCAGTTCAAGAGTTGCCAACTATCCAATCAAAACCATCAGGGAGGTATCAACTCTAAGACGAGCCTTCTACATCACCTAGCACCTCCAAGGGTTTGGAAAGTGCTAGTCAGGCTTTTGAGCCCTCCTCTACACCTGTCCCGAAGGCACCAGCGACTACAGTTGATGACATCCCAGATGATGGCCGAGAGGGAGATACTACAGTTACCGGCCTTTAGCGCTTGAAAAAGAAAGAGGTCTGGGAGGACCGTTTCGTCAGTCTGGCTGCCTTCACTAGCTTACGTGTGAGGTCGCTCACTCTTGAGCGACAGTTCCAATTACAAGATCTAGAAAAGTATAACCTGACAGTCTTGAGGTAGTTCCGAGAGTAGAAGGGGTGGATGTGGTTCACCTAGAGTGTAGTGTATTCAAAGGAATATATTGTTCGGGTGTTCTACGCCAATGTGGAACACATCAAGAAAGGGACGAAGATAACTAAAGTGAGGAACCAGAAGGTGTGTTTTGACCAACACACATTGAACACCTACTTGGGGTTTGATTGTATTGAGCTCTCACAGTATTTGGAGAAGTTGGCAATGGGAGATGCAGCTCGCCCATGGCTAGCTGAGATTCTGGCAACTCCTGGGCCACCACCACCATGGATTACCGCAGGGGTGTCTATTCACAGAAACACCCTGAGTTTTGAGGTGAAGGGGTGGAAAACCTTTGTATGTAGCTGACTCAACCCGTGTCAGAATGAGACAAATCTTCCTATCCCGCAGGCAGTTCTAGTCGCCTCCATCATGGTTGGGTACCCGATCAATGTAGGTGCAGTGATGTCGGCCAACATATCTGTGGTCTCCAGGCAAGTTGATACCTCCTACCCATATCCCAACACCATTACAGAGTATCTTGCGGATTCACGGGTAGAGCCGAGAGATTTTAATACGAAGGTGCAGGCGAAGAAGCCCTTCTCATGGTATTCGTTTATAGGTGCACACAACCCTAAGAAAAAGGGTAAGCCGACTACCACCATAAGCCAGTCTGATGAGCCATCGGTGGTAGCTGCAAAGATAGTCGACATGCCATCTACATCAACAGAGCCTTCAGCCAGTGCAGCAGCTATGCCCTAACCTCCAGCCTCAGTGCCTCCAATAGCCCCTATTACAGGTTCCACCTCAGCTTCAAACCGGTGCCGATGCCCACTGTTCCACTATCTGCACAACGAGTCTCCTAGACACTAGCGAGCCTCAACAACTGGATGCAGACAACTACTGCAAAGCTGTCTGACATATCTAGTAATTTTGTAGCACAGTCCTCGACTCCGGCACCCCAGATTCCCCCCCCCCACCCTACCCACAGTTGAAGAAGCTCTTGGAGAATCAGAACACAATCATGGCCACTTTGGTGCAGCATGGGTCAGTGATAAAAGAGCTGGGTAAGGAAGTGAAGAAGATGCAGAAGTCCTAGGACTCCAAGAAGTCAGTGGACAAGCTCCAGAGACAGGTTACCAAGCTTGCAGCAGCCGGAGACATTCCATTTGACATGTTGATTGACCCGCACCACCCAGGCCCAGATCCTACAGCACATACAGCACCAGTTGGCCTGTCTGAGGAGCCAGACCTTACTATTGACACTGCCAAGGTAGTACATCAGATGTTCACCAATCTTTTCAAAGGTAGTTTTTGTGTGAACCGGGTGACTCTTCCTAACGATGGATGGCGTGACAACCTTCTTAAGGGACTGAGTCCGTTTTGGTGTTTAGGTAATAATACTAGTAGTAATGAATAAAAGACCTAATTAAGTCATGCTCGAAGAGTCAAACATGCTTCACTTAGTACCAACACACTTAAGTACGTGCTTATGGTTAAAAACAAGTCTTTTGGAAAGAAATAGCTCTAGTTAGTGACTTTATGACTCTTGTCTTGACTTAGGCAGTCATCGAGCGGTTTAATCAAACTATAGTAATTTTCAATCTTGAATGTGGTCGTTGTGGGCCCTCGACTCTATCCTCTTTAACAATCCAGTTGTGTGAGAGGTGATATTATTTTGTTGCAAGTCCAAGTACCCGTGCGAATGGTCTAGAACTTGCCCCGAATGTGTTTAAAGGCGAAATAGTAAGTTTTGCTTGGCTTGAGAAGTGATTGTAGGCTTTCCTTAACCCGCTTGAATTCTCCATTACCTACCAATGTTGTTATCCCTAGTCAACCCATTTGAGCCTCAAGCCTTTCTCATTTGATAACCATGTTATAAGACTGTACCCGTTTTGTTGTGACCCTTTCTTGGCACCCGAGCTTTCCTTAATATTCTTGTAAAACAATTGGCTAAAAACATAAGTTTGGGGGAGAGACGAGGAACTTGAAAGAGGTATCAAGGCACAAAAAGAGAAAAGAAATGATGAGAAGGAAAGGCAAAGAAAAAAAAAAGAACAAAAAGAAAAATGCCAAAAAAAGTGAGTAAGTGAAGGAGTGGAAGGGATTCAAAGAAAAGTAATGGTACAAAGCATGGAGAAATCAAAGAGGGAGAAAATAAATGTCATAATCAAGAAAGAATGATGCTAAGTCTCTCTAGTTCTCCCAAGGAAAAGAAAATCCCTCAAAGAATTGGCAAAGCATGAGTCGAGGACAAAAAAATTGGAGTGCTTAAGGAAAGATGAACCCACTTTATCATAGCATATCCAACCTTAGTCCAAAAGCCTTCATTGCATTCCGAAAAAGCCCTACGTTATTTCAAGCCGAGTGAGCTTACATTAGTGGCGATCTACATTAGGGGCAAGCCTATGGTACTTAAAATTGTACTTGCAAGATTCTTTTGAGAGAGATGAGTGAACCTTTCGTAAATCTTTGGATTGAGTGCTAAAATTCTAAAGTGAGATAGGCAAGCGGAGAGTAGAGGAGGAAGAGTTTGGGATCTACAATGACCTACATGAAAGAGCGAGCTTCCACGATGAATAAAGTCAACTCTTGATGCTGAAGTGTCACATTAGAACTATATGTGCATAAAGGTTTAACTTGTCGCCTTGTTGATAATACATAAGTATTGTTGGTAAATGTTGGTTCCAATTGATGTGTGAATGACTCACCTTTGATTGGTTGTAATGGCCCTTAACTTGTGGAAGTGGAGACTATTTTATTTGCTTGAGGACAAGCAAAGACTTAAGTTTGGGGGAGTTGATAAGTGGGGATTTTGACTACTTATTAGCACCTTTTTGCTTTTGTTTTAGTCTAAAAGTATTGAATTGTGTTCCCGAAACTGTTGAAATGTGCTAAATTGTAGGAATATTGGAAGATAGACCCCCGAGATAAAATCCAACTTAAAAAGGAGTAATCTAAACTCAAGGCAATAAAAGGCACAGAAGCTCACAAAGTGCGGACTGCCGAATTTCATATGCGGTCACAAATGATGAAGGAAAATCTAGCAGACTTTTGTGCAAAGAGCAAACCGCACATGAATTGTGCGGCCGCAAAATCTGGGCTAGGAACAAAGTTTAGAGAATATGCAAATTCCCAAGTTCCAAGTCCCTCAGAAGTGCAGACTGCACAAGAATTGTGCAGCCGCAGAAGTAAAAGTGCAGACCGCAATTACAAATCTGCGGACCGTAGAAAGAATGCCTCGTGGCCACAGATCAGAATTATGCAGTCACAGACCTCCAGTTCCTAACAAGTTAAAGAAATCTGCGGACCGCACATGGAATTGTGCGGCCGCAGAACCTCCCGAGGGGCATTTTTGTCTGTAATTGTTAGCTTTGTATAAATAGAAGAGTTTCACAAAATTATGTCAACTTTTGACATCAGCAGCTACAGTAGCCGTTTCTCTTTGCTTCTTTTAGTAGCTTTTCATATTTTGGGATATTTTAACTAAGATTTTATCATTTTAATTTTTACAATATGAGTTTAATTAGCATTTCTTCTTCTATTTCTTCATTTTCAAGCATGAGTAGCTAGATTGTTACTAGGGTTGTGACCCAATCCTAGTGTGTAAACCTTATGAGTGTTTAACTTAATGCTTGTTTATGATTATGTGTTTATTGTTTAGCCTTGTTCATGCTTTAATTTGTGAAATTAATGGTTGCAAACATTAGTTCATGCCTATTTGACTTAGTCTCTACTTGAGAAAGAGAGACTTAGTCTAGGACAACTCGGCTAAAAGGAAATTGGGTCAATCGAGAGATTGATAATCCTAATTAAAGGGTTCAACCTAGAGATATTAAAAACCCGACTTGAGATTTTATCAACCGTTTTGTGAAATACTCATTTGGACTTGAGAAAGACAAATTGGCCAAAATCACTCTCTAACCGAGAGGTATTGAGTTGGTAATTGAGAGTTGATAGCTATAATACACCCCGATTAATAAAACAAGTATGAAGGTTTATATCTCATTAGGCAAATACCTAGGTGATGGTCATAGCCCTAGGCTTTTTACAAAACTTGAAAAATAACAAAAATAATTTTTTAATTTTACTTCTTAACTTTGCAATCTTAGTTTAAATTAGAAATAGAATCAACCCCAATTTGTGGAAGTGTAAATTGAGGTAGTTCAAACTCACGTACTACAATATATACGCCTAACTCCCATACATAACTCCCTGTGAAAATCGACCCCGACTCTTGTTGGGTACTACTATTGCAGTCAACCGTTTCATAACCTTGAAGTGAGGTGTGAAATTGGACGAGATCACGAGCACCAGCCTCGCTATTACGAGCATGGAAGGGGAGGCTCAGGTATCGCAATTACGATACCTTGTTCGTAATTGCGAAGTAGTACCTGGGCAGGGTAGGATCGTATTTGCGATAATTGTGTCGCATTTGCGGCTTAACCCTTAGGTTGTCAGTAGCCGCTTTTGCAAGGAATTCTTCGCAATTGTGAGGGTTCGCAATTGCTAACCCAATGTCGCAATTGCGACATCTGCAACTGAACAAAAGTTAGAAAAGTCAGGATATTAGTTTCATTTTCATATTAGAACCCTAGACTCGGTAGGAGGCGACTTGGAGAGGGGATTTTCATCTACAAACATTGGGTAAGTGATTCTAATCAATGTCCAACTATATTTCATGATTATATCTTAGATTTAACATCAAATTTATGAGAATCAAAGAAGAAAGTTGGGGATTCTGGTCAGAGTTTTGATAAATGAAGATTTGAGTTTTGAGAGTCGATTTGGACTTGAATGTGAAAATAAAATAGATATATGGACTCGTGGGGTTATGTTAGTCGGAATCTACCCTTGGACCCGAGTTTTGACCGGGCGGGCCCAGGGTTGACTTTTATTGACTTCTTTGGGAATTATGTAAAGATCAAAGCTTTATCTATTGTAATTGATTTCCCTTGCATTGTTTGATTATAATAAGTTAGTTTTATTAGATTTGAGTCGTGTGGAGATGAATTTTAGGGGGAAAACTATATCCGAGGGTTCATTTGGCCTAGTTGAGGTAAGTGTCTTGCCTAACTTTGTATGGGGGAACTACCCCTTAGGATTTGGGCTGTTTGTGTTAATTGTATTATGTGGAAGCCGTGTACACAAGGTGACGAGTGTGTACAAGGCTATAAGTGGTATTTATCCGGTTTAGACTTTTGAAACTTCTTCCATGTACTTAATTGAACTTGTTATAACATGTTACATCTTTCATCGTTAAATTTACTCTTACATACTCTAATTGACATTACTAGCACTTGTTATATCCTTGATTGTTGTAGTTGCTCTTATATGCTTTAGTTGAAGTGACTATCTCCCTTATTGTTTTGGTACCCATGTAATTGTTGAATTACTCTTACTTGAAGTTGTTATTTAGTGGAATATGTTCTTGTTGAGTTATTGGTGTTGAAGTTGTAAAAGTCATTATCACATTAAGGTGACGTTATTAATTGTTGAGGTATCTTTCCTTATTGAGTATCCCTCATCCATATTGTTGTTATTGATATCATTTTACACATTGTGATTGAGCCATGGGCCATTTGTTGTGTAAATATTGGTATTGTTGATATTGGCAAATTGTGGCAAATGGACACTTATGGCGCGGGTTTTTATTGTGTTGTGATAATGATACGCATGCGGTGGTATAAGGATAGGGGTTGATACGTATGCTGTGAGATAAGGTGGGCTTGATATGTGTGTTTCTAGTAAGGGAATTACTTGAAGCCACGCAGTGAGATAAGGGGGCTAAAATGCGTGTAGCTATTTCGGAAAAAATAGTTTTCAAAACTAATTTTAAGGCTCATGCGGTGATATTAAAAAATACTGTGAATGAAATTATGAAATGGGAACATGAGGCGGTACCCTAGCTGTGATTCTTGTTGTACATTCCATGCTAAAAGAGGCTTGTTGGTTGAATAGTTCTTGTTGTTTTCTTCATTGTCTCACTTGTATTTGTCCGTGTTGACTATTTGTTGTTTCACCATGTGTTCACTACATGTTGCCTTTACCACTTAAATTTCCACTGTTAGCTTATATTATTGAATTGCTTATCTGTCATTTACTTCCACATTTTTCATTATTAGATTATGTTATATTTTGTTAGGCTTTCTTATCCTAGTAGGTGTTTTGACCTGGCTTCGTCACTACTCTACCGAGGTTATGCTTGATACTTACTAGGTACCATTGTGGTGTAGTACTCATACTACGCTTCTGCGCATTTTTGTGCAAATCCAGGTACATCTGCTCGTGCTGGACTCTAGTGATTGATTAGCTTTGTCGGATACTTCAAGGTGCACCTGCTCGACATTCGCAGATCTCGAAATCACATTCTGCTTTAGATGTTCTACTATTTATTTCTTGTTCTGAAATAGTACTGTATTTTGAAACTATTAGTACACTCTTGTAGAGCTTATGACTTGGTCCACCAGATTTTGGGGAGTTGTTGATAGCTGTACTGTTGAGTTTTATTTTGACAATTAAATGGTTTAATTTGAGGTTTTATTATTATTTTTGCTATTTCTTAATGTATTCTAGGCTTATCTAGTCTTAGAAACTAGGTGCCATCACGACATCCTAAGGTGGGACATTAGAGTCATGACATGTCACTTTTCACATAGCACAAACAACCAATTTAAGGCTAAATCCCAAGTGATATTCTCCCACACAAGGTTAGGTAAGATACTTACCTCAAACAAGTCAAATTAACACTCTAAAAATCCCTTCCCATGTGAAGCAACCTCCGGACAGCTCGAATCTAGCCAAAATAACTTAATAATATCAATAAAAACCATAGGAAATAACTCCAAACAATAAAGCTAGGATCTTGATTCAAATATACAAAGTCAACCCAAAACGTCAACCCCGATCCGCATCCCAGAATCTGACAAAACTCACAAATCCTGAATGCCCATTTTAATACGAGTCCAAATATATGTGTTTCATCCCAATCCAACCTCATATCGACCCCCAAATCATCAATTTTCATTCTCCAAAAATCATGACAAACCCCCCCTAATCCCACCTTTAAATTACATAATCTATGTGTAATAATCCATGGAAAATCAATATCTAACATCAAAATCAAGTAGAGTGTACTTACCCCTTCAATTGTAGTGAAAGACCCTCCAAATATCGCCTCTAGCCGAGCTCAACAACTCTAAAAAATGAGAAAAGTCCAAACCCTCAAAATAATATAATCTGCCTAGTGATTTCTGCATTTGCAGAAAGGTTACCGCATCTGTGGTTCTGCTTATGCGGAGAAAATCCACCCAACCTACCGCATCTGCAGACACCAAGACACTTCTGCGGAATCGCTTCTACAGTTTCTTCATCGCAAATGCAGCAGCGCACCCGCACAACCCCTTCCGTATTTGCGGATTCTGCCACTGCCAGGCCAACTTCACATATGTAGTCTCAGAGCCGCTCTTGCGGCCAGACCCTTACAGGTGCGAAAATACCAGAACACGTCTGCCCAAAATATGGAAATGATCTGCAACTCATCCAAAACATACCCAAATCATTCGGGACCCCGTCCAAACATACCCACCAACCCCAAAATATAATACGGACATACTCGAGACCTCAAATCACACAAAATAATATATAAATCACAAATCTCACCTCAATTCAAGCCTAAAGAACTATTCAACTTCCAACTTTTCAAAACTCATGCCAAACCATATCTAATCAACTCGGAATGACCTCAAATTTTGCACACGAGTCCCAAATGACATAACGGACTTATTCCAACTCCCAAAACCACAATACAAACCCGATATCAATAAAGACAACTCCCAGTCATGAGCCTTCCAACCCTTTAACTTTCCAACTTTCGTCAAATTGAACCAAATCAACTTAGGAACCTCCAAATCCAAATTCGGACATACCCTTAAGTCCAAAATTAGCACACGAACCTATTGGAACCATCAAAATACCATTCTAGGATCGCCTATACAAAAGTCAAACTTCGGTCAACTCTTACAACTTAAGCCTCCAACAATAACAACCCAGTGTATTCCCACAAGTGGGGTCTGGGGAAGATAGGATGTACGCAGCCTTATCCTTACCCCGAAAGGACAGAAAAACTATTTTTGGTAGACCTTCGGCTAGAGAAAAGATGGAAGAAGCACTGATAGCAAGTAATAACAATATAGGATAATTAGAAAACAAAATCCAAGATAGCAAAAGAGAAGATGAAATAAGTACTGATAGCAAGTAATAATAGTGCAAGATATATAGTGATAGTAAACTAAGAGAGCATTGATGGCTAGTAATAACAGTACAAGATATGTGGTACTAGAAAACTAAGGATAAATGTGATACCATATTAACAATAATACTATTGTACTAAGGAAGACAACGATAAATGTTCGAATACCTACTAACATTTTACCCTAATTCTCAACCTCTGCACCCTTCTATCAAGGGTCATGTCCTCGGTTAGCTCAAGCTACGCCATGTCCCACCTGATCACCTCTCCCTAAGAATTCTTTGGCCTACCTCTACCTTTCCTATTACCCCCAAGTCCAACCTCTCACACCTCAAGACGGGGCATCTGTGCTTCTCCTTTTAACATGCCCGAACCATCTCAGCCTCGCCTCTCGCATCTTTTCCTGCAGAGGGGCCACTCCCACCTTGTCTCGAATAACTTCATTCATAATTCTATCTAACCTAGTATGCCCACACATCTATCTCAACATCCTCATTTCAGCTATTTTTATTTGCTAGACATGAGAGTTCTTGACTGACCAATCCTCTACCCCATACAACAAAGTCGTTCTAACCACTACCTTGTAGAACTTACCTTTAAGTTTCAATGGCATATTCTTATCACACAAGACACCAGAAGCGAGCCTCCACTTTATCCACCCTGCTCTGATACGACGTGTGACATCCTCGTCAATCTCCCCATCATTCTGAATCACAGACCCAAGATACTTAAAGCTCTCCCTCCTGGGAATGACTTGCGTATCAAGCCTCAAATCCCTGTCCGCTTCCTAGTAACATCGCTGAACTTGCACTTCAAGTATTTTGTCTTGGTCCTGCTCAACTTGAAACCTTTAGACTCAAGGGTATGTCTCCTGAATTTCAACCTTTTATTAACACCACCTCACATCTCATCAATCAGAATTATGTCATCTGCAAATAAAATGTACTAAGGCACCTCCCCTTAAATGTGTCACGTCAATATGCCCATTGTCAAATAAAAGAAAAATGGGCTAAGTGTTGATCCCTGATGCAACCCCATCTCAACCGGGAAGTAATCAGAGTCTCCTCATGCTATCATTACTCGTGTCTTAGATCCAGCATACATGTCCTGGATCACTAGAATATATGTTACCTGCACTCCTCTAGCCTCCAAACATCTCCATAAAACCTCTCTCGGGAACTTTGTCATAAGCTTTCTCTAGGTCAATGAACACCATATGCAAGTCCTTCTTCATCACCTTATACATCTCCACCAATCTCCTCACAAGGTGAATGACGTTAGTAGTCGACCGTCCCGGCATAAAACCAAACTGGTTCTCCAAAATGGATACACTCCTCCTCATCCTCCCTTCAATCACCCTCTCCTAAACTTTTATCGTATGGCTCAATAACTTGATACCCTTATAGTTATTGCAGTTTTGAATATTCTCCTTGTTCTTGTACAACAGAATCATCGCACTCCACCTCCACTCTTCAAGCATCCTTTTCGTCCTAAAAATTAAGTTAAACAACCTAGAGAGTCATTCCAAGTCCGCCTTACCTACGCTCTTCTAGAATTTCACAGGGATCTCGTCTGGATTGGTCACTCTACCCATACTCATCATGTGGATAGCCCCTTCAACCTTTTTCACTCTTATGCGTCTACAGTACCCAAAATCACCAATAGAAGTTCATGGCTGCGGATAAAAAAAGAGGCCAAATAGTGATAATTTGAACCCTTAGGTAACATGACAAGGTTGGTGGTGAAAAAAGAAAATTTATGTGTGTTGCACATGTACTATCAATTTTCTTTTGTATACTCATGTATTGACAATTATTTATAAGATAAATGTGGTATCTGTATGATTCCTTAAAATAAGACAAAGAGCTATGAATTGGTTTTACTTTGTCATGCATTGCATATGATTTGTTCCATGAAGATTTGTTATAAATACACAATATATGACTAAGATTTATTGGAGGAATTTCTTCTATAATTCTTCATAGTTATATTGCTAAAAGTTTGACATTACAAGAATATAAAGAGTGAAACTTCCTACCTTTGAGTACTTGACTAATTTTTGCATTGAGATATTAACTTTCCATCATGTTATCTTGGTGAACAATTTTTAAGAAAACTTGTAATTTTAAAGATGGTACCCCTTGAATGTGCCTGCTTTTACTCACACACATTCTAGAACGAAAATAAATTTATAAGTTTTAGGTTGAAATCTTTTATTAATTCATATATAAAAAAAAGTTTTAGTTACTGATTCAAATCTTTTGTTGCTTTTAGATACTTTTTCTTATATACCTATGAAAATGGGACTGAGAGAGAGAATGAGAGTTCACACACCTAATTATCTTTTACCTTAGCACATTTTATAGTATTGTAGTGCGGACATTGGAATCTGATTCAATGAAACTGTCCTTCAAATTTATACATGTATTTTGCGCATTGGTATAGTATAATAAAACATTACAACTTAATTTTTGAGAGGATTTATTTGAAGGAATAAAAAATTTTATAAGTGAAATTTTTGTAGATTCCGTAGGCATATGTTAAGTCAAAATAAATTCTTACGAAAATAAACTGAATGCAAAATTAAAATGAGAGTCTCCTATATGACCTTTAACATTGTTGATGAAGAGGTGAAGTTTTTCTAAAATTTCCTTGCTTTAGTTTGGTTACGACGTTATAAAAATTCAACTTTTAATGATCTTATTAAAAAGTTGGAAACATTTGTTGAAACCAATAAAATAATAGACTAACAAATTATAGAAGAGACATAAATCAATGAATCATCATGTCATAATTACAAAATATAGAAGCCATAAATTAGTTAAATAAATATTACTTCGCTCAACTCCCACGGAATGTGAGGACGTAAGTATTTCAGATAATTTAATATCTATTGTATAACTCAAAAAAAGTCAGTTTAGGATATGTACGCAATAAAAGCTTTTATAATTTTTAGATACAAATTTCGTAATGCTTGACAAATACATTAAATTATATGTGCAATGCACGTACTCTAAATCTAGTTAGAACAAAGTGAAAAAGGCCAAAATTATCCCTATGCTATCGAAAATTAGTCACGTTTATACCCGTTTCTACTTTCGGTCCAAATATATGCCTACCGTTAGTAAAGTATACAAAATCATCCATAACCCTAACGGATTTCCAATGTGGCAGTAGGACCCCACACTTAATGTGCCAATTAGGCAAATACCAACCCGAATCTCATTACCCGGTCATACCCATTCAAACAACCCAAAACTCATACCCATTCAAATAACCCATTACCCGGTCAGAACCATTTTCCTATTTAAAACCCGTTTCTTCTTCGACCCTACCCAAATGGCGGCAAACGAGGGAATAATATTTTTTAGCCACCTGAGTGGCTAAAACGCAAGCAAACCACTCATCAAAATATCCAACTTCGGATACATCAACAATATCATTGTCAGAATCGTCTGCTATCCTTTAGGGAGAAAACCAGTGACGAAGATCTGAATTTGATACTGTTTTGAGTTGCGGCGACAGTGGAAGCTGATGAGCCATCCAAAATAAAACTCACTATATCCACTTGCTGTGAATTGCCATTTTTTCCACTGTCCTTTTGTCTTCGTCTTTTTCGGGTGAAAAAGTTACAATTTGTGGGTGAGAAAGGTGACCTCAAATTAGAGTTAGTTCGAATTTTATTCTAATTTTATGGAAGTTTGTTATGGCCAAGTAAGTGCTAAGGTAAATTAAATTTTAGGAAATGATTGTTATCTGGATTTCATGGGGTTTGAAAAGATAGGGGAAATGGGGCAGTTTAATATCGAGGAGGAAACGTAAGAAAGAATAACTAACACATCAACAATTCTTTTGAAAGCAAACTCCATAAATTAGAGCAAAGAGTAAAGATGGCGGAAGGAGAACGGAGAGAAGCTGATGCAATTGAAGCTGGACTTTATTCGCTGGTTACAGAGCACGGAAGTTCGATGAAGAATTGGGTTAGATAGCGGGGTCGGGTCTTTTAAAATTGGGTGTTGTAATTTTGTCTAGTTGGCAATTTAATAGAAGGGGCCCAATGCCACGATGGACTTCTGGTAGGGTTAGGTATAATTTTGTTTACTATGTTAACGGTGGGGATATAGTTTGACAAATAATAGAAATAGAGATAAATGTGGCTAATTAATTAAAGTAGAGTGATAAATTTGACCTTTTTCCCTAGAACAAAAGCCTCTAAATATAATTAGTCAACTATTTTCAAGTCAAGGTAATGAAAAGAGGTTGACAAATTAAAGTCATATATGACTTATAGAAATGAATTTGTTGTTGTCTGTTTTTCTATTGCTTTTTAAAGTATCAAAGATTTTAAAAGTTTTATTTTCAGTTCTCCTTTAGGTTCTAAAAAAATGAAAATAGAAAAAACAAAATCATAAAAAGCTCGGACTTTTTCCGACGATGAATTTTTTAGATAATTTTCTTGAGGGATTAAAGTCCGATTAAAAAAAACACCAAAATTTTTTTTTCTTTTAGGATAGTTAGGTAGTATCCCTTATATTTTCTTTGGACGCCGGTTATTTTCCAAGGATGTAGCTCGAACCGGGTACTTTATTTTTTTAGGAGTAGGTTAGGAAGAAACTGAGTTGCTCTTAGATATCTATTGATGTGTTTGGTGCTGGCACATTAGGTTATGGCATGCGCTCTGTCTTCCCGTATATTTGATTTGAATTGTGATGACTAAGTAAAATAAATAGCCTACTCTGTGACGCCTTTTCTCAGTTGTTTGACTTGTATGTCACATAGTTCAGTATTGCTTAAAAGTTCTCAACTATATGTGCTTGCTTGACTTGAGAGTTGAACAGAACCGTCTTTATTGAGTCGTGTGTAATGTGTGTGTGAGGATTTGTGATCCTCTGTGCTATCTTGTGTAGTCTAGAACTTGCCTCGTGTGTTAATCGAAGCAAAATCATTAAGTTGTACTAGTTTAGAAGATGACATAGGGGTTTCTTGCTTGATCATCGATGTGCTTGGCACATAAAAATAAACTTTTCCGTTGCTATCCCCTTTGAGCCTATAGACCTTTTCTTTGGCACCCACATTACAAGCCGTATCCCTATTTTGTTCATAATTTGAGATTGTTGAACCTTTACCTCCTAAGTCACTTAGTCTCTAAAAGAAGTAAGGTGGGAGATTGGGGAGTAGCTTTCGAGTGGAAACATGGAAGGACCCTTAAGGTGCACTAAAATTGTGAAAACAGGTCACTAGCCGATAAACCTTAATGTATGGAGTGTGTAGAGGAAAAAAAAGAGAAAAAGAAAAAAATTGCAAGAAGAAAAAAAAATAATAGTTCAAATAATGTAAAAAATCACACCTGCTAATCTTACTAATTCCTGCTAGTGAAAATATAGAGGTGCTTAATTGAAAAGGGGTTATGATATATATACGGTGTATGACGAGTGAATTGGTTGAGAAAACGAGGTGCACAAGTTTTTAGTCTAGTGTATTAAAGTGCTTAGGAGGGTTAGTCACTATTTCTAAATGTATCCTACCCGTCCCTTAGCCTGCATTACAACCTTAAAGTCCTAATTGATCCTACATTTTGCTAGCTTAGATTAGTAGAGATGTACACTACATGCAAGCTTATGGTACGACCACATGATGCGCATGAATTCTTTGTGAGAGTGAGTGAATTTTGTTCAATTGTGTGATGTCCTTAAATTATGTTTAAAGGCATACTTGAATGTGTGGACTATTCTATATTCACTCTTTTGTTTGTTAGTGAGGGCATATGATCTCATGAAAGATTGGTAATGTTGTAAACTTCTCTTGTTGGGTGAGTATGCGAGTTGAGGGTGATTAGTGGTAACGAGTCGGCTTTTGAGGTAGGATGGTTACAGATAGATTGTTTGAATTGATTGAATTGAAATGGATATACTTGGGCATGTTTAAAACGGGAAGAATGTGAATTTTGTATGTTCATACTTGATTACCGGTATCGATCATAGTCAAGGGTAAAGTGTATGATTAAAATTTGAAGTGCTCCTCTCTAGTTGAGATGTGTACGTGGTTGAGGTGTAGTTGATAGTCCCATTGCTCGAGGACGAGCAAGAGTCTAAGTGTGGGGTATTGATATTTAGCTTAAAGTGTGTGTGTGTATATATATATATATATATATATATATATATATATATATATATATATCGCCTCATGTTTTACTCGTATTTTATAGATTTCGGATGTAAAATGTATTGATTTATGTTAATTCATGGTATTTTTATGTGTAGGAATTATCAGGAGGCAATAGGGGGTGAAAGGTGTGAGATTAGAGCCAAAACGGAGAAAAAAATAGAAAATATTGAATTCCAGCGCCAAAGGCGTGCCCCACGCCATATGTGGCGCCGTTTATAGAATGTTCAAAGGGCCAGTGCTAGGTCTAGCGCCCGCTGCCCTGGGCGCTGGTGACCAAAATTTCTCCAACTTTGTCCGGTACAAGGTTATTTCGGCCCATGACCTACCCAACGCTTATAAAAGCAAGACTAAGCCTATTTTGAGGGGGGGACGCCACTTTGAAGGAAAAATACACACGAGGAACATCCGGGAGCAAGGATATCTCAGTTTTCTTCATCTTTTCTTAGTATTATCAATTTTTAACACTTGTAAATTTATTTTGATACTATCATGAGTGGCTAAACCCATAGTTCTGGGGTTGTGATTTAGCCATGAATATTGTCATTTAAAGTTGACTTAACCTTGATTACAATTTACCAATATAAGATTATTTCTTCAATTATGTGACTAATTGCTTAATTGTCTCTCCAGCAGTTAAGTTCTATTTACTATCTATGCTATGCTTGGGAAAGTTATGTTTAGATTATAGAAAAATTGAAGAGGGCATGATCTTAACTCTGAGGGGGCGGATTTGTGGTTAGGAAAGGAATATACCTAGTCACTGTGCTTAATTACATATCGTAATCTTAATGTGTACTTAATAGTTTGATTCCATAGGAATATAGGCGTTAATCTATTTTGAATAGGCGAGTAGTACTTTGGGAGAAGGCTACGAGAGAAATTGTTCGATTAATTAGCAACCGTGAGTGAATTATATGAAAGGGAGAGTTAACTAGAGCACAATAGGATTGGTGAATCGATCACAACCCTGGAATATTCGTCTCTACTAAATACACAACAACCATTTTGCTGATTAATAATTTAGTTACTAGTTAGAATTATTGTTTAGTATAATAACACTTTTGAACTCTGAGTGACTCGACTGAATAATAATCTTGGTGAATTTAGTAGGTAGTTAATATAAGTCTATGTAGGTTCGACACTCGACTTATCATTTTATTACTTGTACTACCATATATACTTGCGTGTGCGTTTGGGAGAAACACCATTGTTGCTCTATTTATCAGTCTCGAAAAATGCCTTCGGCTACGTATTGGGCAGCATGACGAAACTGGGAGAAAGGAGAAGGCCATCTACTACTTAAGCAAGAAGTTCACACCATGCGAGGCCAAGTATACTTTGATAGAACACATTTGTTGTGCTCTGACTTGGATTGCTCAGAAGCTAAGGTTTTACATGTCAGCATACACTACACATCTAATATCTTGGCTCGACCCGCTCAAGTATATTTTTTAGAAGTCAATGCCTACCGAGAATCTAGCTAAGTGGTAAATTCTCCTCAGCGAATTTGACATTGTGTAAATAACTCAGAAGGCTATCAAAGTACAAGCTTTAGATGATCACCTCGCCGAGAGTCCAGTGGATGGGGATTACAAACCGCTTACTATGTATTTCCCCGATGAAGAAGTACTATTTGTTGGGGAGGATATTGGAGAATTATACCCTGGATGGAGAATATTTTTCGATGGAGCAGCAAACTTCAAAGGAGTCGGGATTGGGGCAGTCCTGATTTTGGAATCTGGACAACACTATCCAGCATCGGCAAAGATAAGATTCTCTTGTACCAATAATATGGCAGAGTACGAGGCATGCATCCTTGGAATCAGAATGGCAGTCGACATGAACATCAAAGAACTTTTAGTCATAGGAGATTCTGATTTGCTGATCCACCAAGTCGAAGGAGAATGATCAACTAAGAATGTCAAGATACTGCCATACCTGCACGACATGAAAGAGCTATGCAAGAAGTTCACAAAAATAGAGTTCAGGGATGTCCCCAGAATTCAGAATGAGTTCGCAGACGCCCTTGCGACCTTATTATCTATGATTCAGCATCCAGACAAGAACTACATCGACCCTATCGAGATAGAAACCAAGGATAAATATGCATATTTCTTCCATGTGAATGAAGAACAAGATAGTAAACCTCGGTATCATGATATCAAGAAGTTCCTTGCGACCTAGGAGTACCCAGAAAGTGATACTAATGGTCAAAAGCGAGCCCTCAGGAGGTTGGCAAACCACTTTTCCTCAACGGGGAAGTCTTGTATAGAAGGACCCCAGACTTAGGTTTGTTGATATGTGTGAACGCCCGAAGCAACCAGACTGCTGGAAGAAATACATGCAGGGATGTGCGGACCCACATGAACGGTTTCACATTAGCCAAGAAGATTTTGAGAGCTGGATACTTTTGGATGACTATGGAAAGCGACAGTATCCGCTACGTGCAGAAGTGTCACCAGTTCCAGATTCACAAAAATTTCATCCGAGTTCCACCAAATGAGTTAAATGTAATGGGTTCACCCTGGCCTTTCGCCACCTGGGGAATGTACGTGATAGTGCCTATAGAGCCTACAACGTCAAATGGACATCGTTTCATCTTGGTAGCCATCAATTATTTCATCAAATAGGTCGAAGCATCTACTTACAAGGCCATAACAAAGAAGGTAGTGGCAGGTTTTGTCTGGAACATCATTTTGCAGATTTGGGATATCAGAATCTATTATCACTGACAATGCCGCTAACCTCAATAACGACTTCATGATGAAAATTTGTGAGATGTTCAGAATCATCCACCATAATTCCATAGCTTACAGACCACAAATGAATGGGACAGTCGAGGCAGCTAACAAGAATATCAAGAGGATTCTACGAAAGATAGTGGAAAATCACAGACAATGGCACGAGAAGTTAGCTTTTCGCTTTATTAGGTTACCGGACTACCATGAGAACATCTACTGGGGCAACGTCGTACATGTTGGTATACGGCACCAAAGCAGTGATACCAGCAGAAGTTAAAATACCATCCTTAAGAGTCATTCAAGAAGTGAAATTGGACGATGCAGAGTGGATACGTGTCAAGCAAGAACAGCTCATACTCATTGACGAGAGAAGAATGGATACAGTATGTCATGGCCACTTATACCAGAACAGGATGTCTAGTGCATTTAACAAAAGAGTGAAACCTCGATTCACTCCTAGGCAGTTGGTTCTGAAGAATATATTTCCCCATCAAGAAGAAGTTAAAGGGAAGTTTGCACCAAACTGGCAAGGTCCTTACATGGTCCATAAAGCACTATCTGGTGGAGCTCTAATCTTAGCAGAAATGGATGAAAGAGTCAACATGAAGCCTATCAACTCGGACGCAATTAAGAGATATTACGCCTGAAGATAGATAGAGTTAGGATTTTTGATGTAACAGAACTACGTTCAACCTGACTTCCCACAGAGGGATACATAGGCAACCCACGTAGGGTTCGATTTCTCTCCCCCTTTATCTTATAATAGGAAGCCAAATATCATTTTTTGTATGTTGTTCAGGAACTACGCCGGCTTGATTTCCTCAGAAAGGAATACATAGGCAATCCTCGTCGGATTTAGTCGTCTTTTGTAATTGAACTACGTTTTGGCCTGATTTCACTTGTATACGCAGGTTGTCTAAGTCAGACTCGGCTATTTTTCATTTCTTAATCTCATTATTTTGCATTTGTTGTAATTGAACTATGTTCTGACCTAATTCTATTTTGGATACGTAGGCTGCCTGAGTCAGGCTCGGTCGTTTCATCACATTTCATCATTATCCTACAAACTACGTTCAGACTCATTCAGTTTTGGACACGTAGGCATTTTGAAAGGGTTCGGTCATAACCTTAGGAAACCTATGCAATGCATTAGCCTCAATTAGGACACAGTCGCAATAGCAAGTAGCCACATTTGTCAGAGACGTCACGAAAGATCGACAGCAACGGGACAAAGTTCTCAGAGGGATACGTTCGCATGTGGAAAACCCTTCGTAATATGTCATACTCTGGAACGACGGCATTTGCCTTAAAATAAACAAGTATTTTCAATATATTTTCTAAAATATATATATAAAGTAATATGTTCCATCTACCGAATTTCATGGCGCAATCATGTCGAAGGATGGGGCAAAATCAATATCATGGTCGACGCAAACCAACTTTCTCCCCCCCCCCCTCCCCCAAATAAAAAGTTTTCTTTGAGTGTAGGGTCAATAGGGAGTAAAGAATCGTTGGGACCACACTGGGCAAATGATGGACCTACTACTTACCTAAGATTATCTCCTCCCTTTTACCAAAAACTTTCAAGCACAACTAAAGATAACTCTTGAATTCTCTGCAGGTGCCTCGGAATCAGACAACTGATACAAAAATTTGTAAATAGCAAACTGCATGCTCAATCAATCGGAGCTTCCTGTACAAACCGCGCTGCGTTTTCGCCAATCGAAGTCCTGTAAATCGCAAACCATCAGCTCAACTAATCGGAGCACCTTGTACAAATCGCATATCGGCTTCACCAATCGAAGTCATGTATATAACAAACCGTCATCTCAATCAATCGGAGCGCCTTGTACAAATCAAACGTCGGCTTCGCCAACTAGAACCTTGTATATAGCAAACTACAAACTTCGCCAACAAAAGCAATCCTCAGCACCGCTCCGTCAATCACGGATGCTGGAATAGACAATCGCAAACCTCAACACCAATGTTCTGCCAGTTAATGGCCGCAACCTAGCTTCGCAGACAAGAGTATCTCTTGGGCATGCTTATATTTCATTTCGCTATTACTTTGAATGTTTTAACATTTTGGCCGTGCATGTTTAGGCATGATTACAATTTTAATCAATCACCCTCGAGCAGAGAATACTTCACATTTCAGTGCAAGGCTCTCCCAACAAACGGAGATGCACTTTACAAATCAAGCTCTCTCAACGAGCGGAGACATTTCTCAGTGCAAAGATCTCCCAACAAGAGGAGACGCACTTTAACAATCAAGCTCTCCCAACAAGCGGAGACAATTTTCAAATGCTCCGACAGCTGCCGAACGGTACACAACCCGGCTAACAAATCGAGTTAGGATCAAGTATCTTATCACCCCAATCCCAAATAGCGGCTCGCCGATAGCCAGTCATCATCATTCTTGTATCATTTACATTGCATCTTAATATATTCTGTATTACAATATATTTGTATGCATGTATTTCATTTGCTTTGCATGAACAAACATCGTAGCATGGAACCTTTTCTTAGCAGCAGACCGAACTACAACACTATGAGAACAGCCAACCCAATAGCGGGCCAATATCTCAGCTCAAAATGATCAGCGAGCTCTAAATTTTGAATCATTCAAATTAGGTAGTAAAATTCAAGCTACCATGAGTGACCAATCTTCTATCTCATTGTATCGTCACAATATGATACTGGGGCAAATTCCTGCAACTATCGTTTTACCAAAATCCCTACTCCAGAACTGCATGAGGCCTGATCCTCATTAAGCTCGAGATATGTAAGCAATTGAAAGCTAGAATTCGGCCCAATATCCCCAAATCTTTCCTAGATTCTTCCTCAACTAAATTCTACAACTCATAATCCTCATGCCATTCTTGCAATGTGTGCCTAAAGTCGGGATACAATTGGCTTTGGTTCAAGTTCTTTGCCCGAAAACTCTTTCATCATCTCCGATCAAAGAGGTGCAGTTGTTGATAGCCAATTTTGACCCTCCCCTTTTAAGTTAATTTATTTATACTTAATAATTTACAATAAATGTTCTCAAAGTATTTTCCAGTAATGAACAACTATTTTTCACAAATTAACCAAGCATTAGTTTTAAAATTAATCACATAGTATTAACATTCTATAATTACAAATATATTTGCTAGTTTTGGATTATTAAAATAATTTCTATACATAGGTTCTATAATTAATTTAGTAAATTACCCTTTAATTTCTGATTAATTAGATTACTATATTAAAATTCGAAATTAGTACAATTTAGAAACAAAGTATTTTTACAAATAATTAATCACAATAATTAGTAGTATTTAACAATTATAAATTCTACTACGTTTTATTGAAAATAATTAAGTTATTTAAATTAATCTCAAAATGGTAAAAGACAAAGAGGCTACAATTGCAATTCCTCAATTAAACACAAGATGGTCATTTCTTAAATTATTTTAGCCCAAATATACAGCCCAATCCGGAAATACACTGCCCAAGTCCACCCCTCTTTCCACCATGGTGATCTATTCCATCATGTTTGAACCAATTACAACTTGCCACATCATCACTCTCAAACACACATAAGAAACACACAATATCCGGGTCGTTGATACAAATGATCAACAGTACAAAATTAAACTAATTTTTCATCTGTGATTTATCTCTGTCATTGGATTAAAGGAGATCCAAGGGTCGCCTTTTTTTCAATAAATGTTTTATCTCTGAAATATTGGAGTCATTGATCACAATTGATCCAACGGCTCCCGTTCCATCTCCCGTTTTAAACCTGGAGACAACCCCAACCCTAATCGTTCTCGCCCAAGACCAGCCGCCCCCTTTCCCAAAACCCTCTCTTTTCTCTCATCCCTTCCATCCCCATCAGTCATGGAACCTTGCACAAATCAGTGCAAGATCACAAAACCCTGAATCAAATCGTTCTTCCCTGCTTCTCCATCCCAAAATCCTGATGATCTTTACCTTTTGTTCTTGGAATCTGAAACACCAGAGCATAACCAGTAAAATCAAAGCATTATTTTTGTTATGTTTCTCAAATCCAACTGGCAGAATCGAATTGCTTTGTCCCTAGGCTGTGAAGTGTGAGGCTTTATTTCATTTTTCTCACCGATTGGATTTTAAAATCCTAATCTAAAACCCTAGACTAATCAATGCAAGGTCAAATCCTCAGAATCCTTTGTGCTCTGTCAAAATTGGTGGCATGCATGGCCTTTTCACAATATTCATTATCATTATTCTTGGTCCAGAGGTCAATCGCAGAGACCTCTGGACATTGGGCCTTTACCCAGCGGATTTTGCTCTCAACGGGCAGTCCTCCTCTCTCGCAGGTAAAGCTTCATAATTTCTCCCTCTGTTTTTTTAGATTTTCCCCAATCTTTCTCACATCATCAGCTCCTCGTCATCTTCCACTATCATTTTAAATCTTGTTGAACCCTAGAGGCATTGAATGCCACTATAAAGGGGTCATCAATGCTCCCACCTAACACACACATACAGATACGAACACTCTAAGCACACAAAGACACTAAGAAATTTAGGGTTTCTAGTATTAGCTTTCTTACTATTTTTCCTCTCTTTTGCTGAGTTCTATTGCTCGTTTAAACTCGAGAGCTCTGAGATTTTAAGCAACAAAAAGAGTTTGTTTGGTCTGCTGCCCTCGAAAAGGTCAGCACCTCTCTCTCACTTTTCTCTTTTATTCGTCTCTTTAAATGAGCTGATATACTGAGATAGGTGCTATATATTATAATTATATGTTCGACATGTTTGATGTTTATGCTTCATTAGTTTTATGACCTTTTGTGGTCAGCTTGTTCTGTTATGATTCTTTAAGTGATAATCGATTAAGTCATTGATAATTGTTGATCTTTGTTTTGAGTTTTTCAACAGTCTCCATGCCTAAATTGTTATGTATTTATGCTCAATATGAACTTCATAATCCTCATTAACTTGTAGTAAGCTTATCTCTATATCATTGCAACTCTGTAATTTCTTGTGAGCTTCGAAGTTGAGTTTAATACCTGACATTATAACTAAGATGACCTATATCCCCTTACCTTTTAAACCTTGAGTCTGAACTTACAATGTCTAAATACTTTCCTTTCTGCATGTGTTTGTTAAACTATTTCTGAGTTACCACTATAGTCTTTACTTTGTTTAGTTATTATCATTGTTAAACCAAATCATGTTCATGTTCACTAATGATACTGTTGTGATCTTCACTTCTGCATAGTATTCCATGCATCCTATTTGTTTTATGATCGAGTTCATTATTTGGTAATCTTAACTAATATATACCTGAAAGTTCAATAAGCCCATATCACTTAACTAAGGTGAAAGAATCTAAGTGATTAGATACTTTCCTTCTCTGCATCTACATCTACTAACTCTGAGGTTGATCTCTATGCTATCACTATGACCTTCTCATGATCATACTCAACTGTTGTATATATTTGTAGGAAACTATCATATTTGCATCAAACTGTCTTCTTCTCATGAATCTTTGTTGTGTGTATATATATATATATATATATATATATATATATATATATATATATATTCTGTTAAGGATAAGCTATATTCCTCTTCATGGTGTAAGTCATGATCTTGTTTGGATAAAGTCAATTGGTGATTTGTTGCATAATTAAGTTTGTTTGTCCCAATATCAGTTGAGATTCTCATATACATGTATAATTCAGAACTTGTGCAGTACATCCATGTCCTTAATCTCTTTGAGCCACTATTGATTCTGTAAAGCCTACATGCATCTATCATTAACTTATCTTCCATGAAGATAGGACTTAGACACTATGTTATAATCAAGTGACACTTTAGAAGCTGAAGCATGATCACTTTATACCTACATACTGAACTAGACTTATGTTTGAGTTTGAACTTGTTTTGATGCAATGTTTCCATCTCCTTTCTTTACAAACATGTTGATTTGGTTCTATAATTGGTTCTATAGTGTGCAAAGTTCCCTGCTGGTATGAGGTCACTACCTCACTTACCCTACCTATGAGTAGTTGATTAAATATTACATGTACATTTGTTTGGGCCTCTGAGTTCCTCAGGAACTCAGGTCCAATTCCAGCCTTATTGCATTCCGTTGGGGAGTCCAAAGTCAGCCATATTCGCATCTTGTTTATCGCTGGGCCTGTTTTCCTTGAGGCCCAATCACAGAGTCCAGTCCTTTTTCCCTCAGCCCTTTTATCATTATTTACTATCTCGTTAGTACAGTTTACTGTTTCTGTTAGTTTTAAATTAATGTTAGTTGTACTTGTTATGTCTTTATTGTTATTTTATCTCTCATGTATATAACACGTATATTAGATCACATGCTTTTTTTATGTTTTAATATCATATAAACTTAGGCAAGCCTTAAACAACATAGTATTTTTAGAAAAGGAAATTAGTTAGTAGTAGATCCTTATTTCGCTAATTATAATCTGCTGGCAAATTATTATGTTTTCGCTCATTTTTATTTCCTTTAAAGATTTTAAAATTCATAACTTAGCAAACAACAGCTCTATCTCAAAAGGAAATCAGATCTCGGCTTCATTCTTCAAAAAGGAAAAAATCATAATTTCAAGAACCATCGCCTTAAGGGATTTTCAGCAAAATATTCTTTTCTTTAAGGACCTTCAATCTAAGGTAATTTTAGGCTCACTTTCTTACAAAATGCCCCTTTAGAATTATATCAATAACCATCCCCCAAATCAAAGTATTTTCATAACTCAATCTCTTTTATAAGCTTGTAAAATCTAGACCACTCATATACCAATTTCAAAACTCTCTCGACATATCTTTAAACTCCTTTACAAACTCACACTTCTCTTAAGTCTCACACCCCTTTTATACTCTCTATTAGATAATTAGTAAGATGTACTCTTTAATAGTAATTAAGCATAGTACAAATAATTGATCCCAAATTTAGTCTAAGTCCTATGGAGCTACCTCAGGTAGATTTTAAGGGGTGCCTAACACCTTTCCCTTAGAAGAACAAGAACCCTTACCCATAATCTCACCAGCTAGCAGACTAATAATAGAATACGACTAAGTAATTAAATAGTTACTCTAATATACCTTTAAATATTAGGTGGCGACTCTCCTTCATCAACAATAGAGAAACCACAAGTTGAATCCCGTCTTGACTAGTGCAAAATAGGGTGAAACAAACGACATCAAATTTATGCACAAAAGTTCCAAATAACATAACGAACCTATTCCAACTCCCGGAACCAAAATCTGAACCAGATATCATCAAAGTCAACTGCCATGCCCCAAAACCGAGGAGCGCGACCGGCGCTTAACCGAGTGAACCCGACTGAGCAAGCCTGTTATATTTCATTCTACCCAGATTCATTCATGAATAAAGAGGAGATGTACTCCGTTAATCAAATACTGAAGAGATTTCATTAACTGCTTCCATTTCATTCCCATTAACAGCATCATTCAATATTTCCAAAATAGTAAGAGTTTATAGATTTAATGAAAAACATGTTGCCAAACACCAACAGTTCTAATCCAATTCCCAACATCAAATACCACCCACAACCTATCTACGGAGCCTATAAGTACAACTGAAGAGTAACATAGGAATGCCTGCAGCAAGGCCCCGACTATACCTCAACCACAAAGTACATGAGAAACAAAAGATACATGACCCCGAAATGAAGTGGGGCTCACCAAATCTGCTGAAAGGAGTGTACTGCTATCACTGATCAAAGCCACCTATTATAGAACCACCTGCATCCATTAAAGATGCAGCGCCCCTGGCAAAAGGGACGTTAGTACTGTCGAATAGCACTAGTATGTATAGCTAGAAATCCTCTTTCAAAATAGAATGCTCATATGATCTATACGTGGAACACATAATATAATGTAATTGAAACAACCTATACAAACAAGGACAACAAAAGGGGCACCTATTGTCTGCATTAATAATGTGTCTCATTAGACCGTCCTTAGTATTCACATATCATCTTATACACTTATGTGTTTCTTAGACCGTCCATAATGTTTATTCATACCGTACATCTATACCTCTTATATACAATGCACCTATGTGTTTCATAGATCGTCCACAAGATTTTATATCACAATGGATTTCATAACAAAATGTACCTATGCGTTTCATTGACCGTCCACAGGATTTCATAACACAATGTACCTATGCGTTCATAGACCGTTCACAGGATTTCATAACACAATGTACCTATGCGTCTCATAGACCGTCCATAGGATTTCATAACACAATGTACCTATGCGTTCATAGATCATCCACAGGATTTCATAACACAATGTACCTATACGTTCATAGACCGTCCGCAGGATTTCATAACACAATGTACCTATGCGTTCATAGACCGTCCACAGGATTTCATAACACAATATACCTATGTGTTTCATAGACCGTCCACAGGATTTCATAACATAATATACCTATGTGTTTCATAGACCGTCCATAGGGTTTCATAACACAATATACCTATGCATTTCATAGACCGTCCATAGGGTTTCATAACACATTTTAAACAAAAGTACAAATACGTACATCTCATAACCTTTCACATCACATATCACCTAATCCGTACTTTCAACCACTTACAACATTATTATTTTATTGGTTCTCTTGGCCATACATATGGTTCTTTATTCATGGCACAATGGCCATATTTTATATTCCACACTTTCATTTTTTCCCTTTCATATATCATCATCATAATTATCAACAAGTAGAATATTCCGAAAATCATAACTTTAAGTTCATTAGTAATGAAGGCTTTAAACATAATCGATTTCTTTCCAATAAATGGAGTAAAAGGATTGGCAATCGAAGCACAAATTAAAATCATACACAATTTTCACTCACGAATATGTAAGAATGCAAAGCACATTGAAAATTACTTACAAAGCATAGCATTAGCTAAAACAACCACATATGGGCATCACTTGAGTTCATAAAATTTTAGCCGATTATATTGTCGAAGTCAATTTTGGAATAGTTGAGTCAAAGCTCATTTTATAATCTTTCTCACATTATTTCATTACATCGGCACCATTGGCCACAAGTATACCTTTCAATATTGGCACGTTGGCCACACTTTATATCCCCAATTCACTGATTTTACTTCCAACCATCTTTATAGGTTATCAACAATAAGGCATTCCCAATCAAGACTTTAGGTACACATATGAGCAATTAAGAGTCTTAAGAATATTGAGATTTTCTCACACAATTTGGCATACTAGATTTCATTTGAAATACGATTCAAAGCCACAACATTTTTAATATGCAACCCATACTTTAAAACTCACGGTAACATTATGGAATTCAATTCCAAGAGATAAAGTTTAGCCAACATATATCAATTGAGCTTTCCTTAAATTACTACAACGTTCCGAAAATTCTATCAATCACAATCTATTTTGAGACATAACAAAATTGAACCATAATTAGGAAGATATTCATGGTCTCAGCTCATTTGAGCATTTTATCAAACACTATGTGTGCAAATTTAACCACAAGGTTCTTCTACAAGATTTCCTTCACTCCATAACCCAATCCTTACTTATTTAAGTTCAACAATCTTCCCACAATTCTTATTGGTACATGCATGTATAAATAATACTCTCATACCCATGAATCATACTCCTAATCAACCATCTTCTACCCAAATTCGAAATTAAAAACTAGGGTATGGAACCTTACCTCTTAGATAAAGAACTTGTGGGTTTTCCTTGTTAATCTTCCAAGATTTGAGCAAGACTTGATGAATAATTAGCCTAGGGTTTTCTCTCTCTCTAAAATACTCTCCCTTCTCTCTAAAATATCAGAATATTTGCTCAAAAATGACCCTTTGCGTGTATTAAAAGAAGTAGAGTCGGATTTTAAAAACCCAAAAATGAAGCTCCGGAACAGGTTCTGTGGTCGCATATGCGATCACATAATGGTTATGCGGACCGCATATCGGTCGCATAATTGGTGTCCAAAATGACCAAAAATTTGCATGAGTCTTCGGTCACTATGTGGTCCGCATAACAGTTATGTGGTCGCATAGTATACCGCATAACAGTTATACGGTCGCATAGTCGACCGTATAATTGCTTCCAACTGACCCAATTAACTGCCTCACTATGCGGCCATTATGCGGTCCGCAGAGTGATTCTGTGATCGCATAATTGACCGCAGAAATGCACTTTTCCGCCAAAAAATTTTCTTTACTTTCCCGTGCATTGTTCAACCCTAAAGGTTCGAGCTCGCCGCGAAGAATTTCTATAATCCTCAAACACGTAAGCCTAGTGCGGCACCATGAAACATTATTTTCTTTGCAAATTTTACCGGGCTTTACACTTAAGTTTTTCAAAAATTTTCGGGGTGTTACATCAACTTTCGATCAAACTTATGATCATTCCAAAACTCCAAATTGCCAACCTTCACCAATTAACGCCAAAAACCTTCAAGAAACATCCAAATGCAAATCCGAGCATATGCCAAGTCCAAAATCACCACTCGGACCTAATGAAACCATCAAAACTTCGATTCGGGGTCAAATATGCAAAAGTCAAACTTGGTTAACTCTTCCAACTCAAAACTTCTAACATGAGAATCCTTCTTCTAAATAGATCCCGAATCACCCGAAAACCAAAACCAACGTTTCACACAAGTCATAATATGTCATATGAAGCTACTCAAGACTTCAAACAGTTGAACGAAATGCAAATTCTCAAAATGATCGGTCGGTCATTACAAAGACCGTATACCGCAGCTAATGCTACTAATGTTCGTATAGACGTAATTCTTGTAAATGGAGGGTATGTTTCAAAATAGTCAAGACCTTCTCATTGTCTTTACCCTTTGACCAAAAGTCTTGCCTTATATTTGTCAATAGTACCATCATCTTTCATTTTCTCTTAAAAATCCATTTAGAATCCAACAGTTTATTGCCGGGAGAAAGATCAACCAATTCCCATGTATGGTTGTTCAGTATGAATTCTATTTCATTATTGACTACCTCTTTCCAAAATAATAATTCCAAAGAAGGCATAGCTTCTTTAAATATTCGATGCTCATTTTCCAACTAGAAAGTCACAAAATCTGGTCCAAATGAAGTAGATGCTCTTTGACGTTTACTACGTCTTGGATCCTCCTGAATAAATGCACTTTCTTTTATTTCTTACCGAGGTCATTTATATCCTTCACCAGTCGACTCACATTCCTTATTATATGGATATATATTTTCAAAGAATTCAACATTATCTGATTCTATAACCATATTATTATGAATATCCGGATCTTTTTATTTATGAACCAGAAAAACAATCAACGGTTTTCAGTCCTATCTTTACCCTTTTGGGTTTAGGAACTTGCACTTTTTCTAAACACCCCCACACTATAAAATAATTCAAGTTGGGCTTCCTTCATTTCCATTTCTCACATGGAATAGATTGTATTTTGCTAGGGGGTACTCGGTTAAGTATTCGGTTAGCCTTAAGAATGGCTTCCCTCCACAAGTTATGTGGCACACCAGAACTTATTAACAAAGCATTCATCATCTCTTTTAATGATCGATTCTGTCTTTACGAAATTCCATTGGATTGGGGTGTGTAAGGGGTTATTGTTTGATGAATAATTTCATATTCTAAACATATTTCTTCAAAAGGAGATTCGTATTGACCACCCCTATCACTTCTTATCATTTTGATTTCTTGTTAAGTTGCGTTTCAACTTTATTTTTGTATTCCTTGAATGCATCTATTGCTTCATCTTTACTACTAAGTAACTAAACATATCAATAGCGAGTACAATCATCAATAAAAGTTATGAAATACTTCTTTCCACCATGAGATGGTATTGACTTTATGTCACAAATATCTATGTGAATTAACTCTAAAAGATTTGAATTCCTTTCAACAGATTTATAAGGATATTAGATCCCCCACATATTTGATAATTTTATTTGTTGCATTCAAACTTAGGCAATACTTCTAAATTAATCATTTTTCGCAAGGTTTTATAATTGACAAGTCCCAAACGTATATGTCATAAATTATTTGACTCAAGTAAGTAAGAAGAAGCTGAAATTTTAGTATTCTCAATGACCATTACATTCAGTTTGAAAAGGCCCTCTGTAAGGTAACCTTTTGCTACAAACATTTTGTTCTTACTTATTACAACCTTATCAGATACAAAAATGCACTTAAACCCTTTCTTGACGAGAAGTGCAGGAGAGACTAAATTCTTCCTAATTTCAGGAACATGAAGGACATTTTTCAGAGTCAGAAGTCATTTTCAGAAATATCTCCTTCAATCTTGGTCATTGTAGAATTTTTCATAGAAAGCGTCTCTTCGGGTCCAACGGGAGCATATGTAGCAAACGCTTCTCTAACAGCACAAACATGGTGAGTGGCTCCAGAATCAACCCACCATTCCTTGGGATTTCCTACCAGGTTGCATTCAGAAAGCATAGCACACAAGTCATCAATATCTTCGTTCTTTTCAACCATGTTTGTTTGACTCTTCTTCTTGTCTTTCTTTGGAGAATGACAATCTACAGACTAATGTCCAGCTTTCCTGCAGTTGTAGCAATTTCCTTTGAACCTCTTCTTGCTTGGATTATTCTTTGGTTCAGAAGGCTTTTTTTTGTGGAGCATCCTCAACAATGGTAGCTCCCATTATTGTTGAGTTTCCACGAACCTTCTTATCAGCAGCTTTGTTGTCCTCTTCGATCCTCAACTGAACAATGAGATCTTCGAGCGACATCTCCTTGCGTTTGTGTTTCAAATAATTTTTAAAGTCCTTCCACAAAGGAGGCAACTTCTCAATCAATGCTGCAACTTGAAATGCTTCACTGATGACCAAACCTTTAATGAAAATTATATTAGTAATAAAAATATAATTAATACTTTACTTGCAATTCCTGGACTTAGGAAATAACAAACTTGCTATCTACCATTTTATAGTCCAGAAATTTTGCGGTAATAAATTTCTTTATTCCGGCATCCTCAGTTTTGTATTTCTTTTCAAGCGTAGTCCACAGTTCTTTCGACGTCTCCATATTACTATAGACGTTACAAATTGTCCTCCAATCCGCTAAGAATATAATTCTTGCACAAAAAATCAGAATGCTTCCATGCCTCAGCCATGAGGAAGTGTTCATTATCTGGAGTTTCGTCTGGCAAAACTAGAGCATCTTCCTTAATAAAACTCTAAAGGCTAAGAGTAGTCAAATAGAAAAATATCTTTTGTTGCCAGTGCTTGAAATCAATCCTGAAAAATTTTCCGGGCTTTTCTGCCGGTGCCGGTGTTGTTCGTTTTGTCGATGCATTGGCAGTCACCATAGGAACAGACTGGTTTTCGTTCTCAATCGCCATTTCTATAAAAATTACATAAACAAATGTTTAATATACGGTGAAGTTTTTATATCTTCAAACCGAATACAACTGGGGTAGAAAATCACGTAGATTTTAATCTCCAACGTAGTATAAAATCTCTAGGATTTTAATCTCCAAATAATAAATGAAACAGAATATACATTAAAATATAAAGAATTGACTCTGTCGACCTGGATAACCACCCTGATAACTCTGTATCAGAGGTGCACTAATAGAAGCTGAAGGTGCGTTGTAGGCTAGCGGCTCAAGATGAAACCTATAAGAACCACGACTACCCGAAGCATTGTAGGATGCCTGAAGCGCTGATTGAATTGGCATGGAAGATAGCCTCTACCAAATGAACCCCTGCCTCTAGATGAGGAATCACTGAAACTACCAAAATGATGAGGCCTCTTCTCAGATACCGCCTCCCTACCCTGACCTGAATCATCTCGATCCGTCTAGCAATCTCTACGGCCCGCTGGAAAGAAATATCATCCCTAGTCTCCTTGGCCATTTGTAGTCTAATACCAAAAGCAAGACCATTAATGAACCTCATCACTCTCTCCCTCTCAGTAGGAAGCAAGAAAATTGTATGGCGAGCTAAATCCATGAATTTGGTCTCATACTGAGTAACAGTTATACTACACTGCTGAAGGCGCTCAAACTACCTGTGGTACTTCTTTCTCACAGTAAAAGAAATGAACTTCTCCAAAAATAGCTACAAAACCAGTAATCCTGCCACCACCTCTTGGCAGAACCAGTCATTTGAAATACTGCAAAGTCAACTCCATTGGACTCCATAATGCCCATGTTGCGCAACACATTGTGGCAACGGTCAATAAAATCCTACGGTTCCTCAGAAAGAGTGCCACCAAAGAGAAAAGGAAATAACTTAGTGAACTTGTCTAATCTCATTAATCCCTCAGAAGACATCACGGGCCTCTCCCCGGTCTGTGTAGCAATAATAGGCTGAGCCACTCCGACTGGCATAACTGCCGGAGTCTGATATCTGTGAGCCATCTGCTCTGGTGTGTGAGTAGTGGGAGTTTATGCTCCTACCCCACCCTAAGAAATGGCTTGTGCCACTGAAAATTCACTAGTCTGGGCCACGCTCTCCATAAGGCCCACCAAGCAAACTAGAGCATCTTGAAGTACCAGGGTAGCAATAATACCCTCCGGGACCTGAGGTAGTCTAACTAGCATGGTCTGAATAGGAACCTCCTCCTCTCTCTCAATTTGAGGCTCCGGAATAGGTGCTACTGCACGTGCTCTAGGCTGAGCTCTGCCTCTAGCTCGACCTCGGTCCCGGCCTCTACCCCTGGTAGTGGCAGCAACCTGGGGCTTTGACTCCTGACCCTCCGTGGATGTTGAGCGTGTCCTCACCATCTGTAAGAGAACAAGAATGGAATGATTCAAACTTCAGTGGTATGATAAAATCGCACGATAGAGAAAGAAAGAAGGGAAATTTTCCTAAAGCTCTATAGCCTCTAGAAGATAAGTACATACATCTTCGTACCGATCCTCCAGACTCTAGCTTTAGCCTCTACAAGATAAGTACGGACATCTTCGTAGCGATCCTCCAGACTCTACTAAGCTTGCTCATGACTCGTGATACCAAAGCAACCTAGTGCTATTATAACAACTTGTCATGACCCAGAATCCCACCCTCGGGACCGTGATGGCACCTAACATTTCACTTGCTAGGCAAGCCAACGTTAGTTAGATAACTTAACCAGTTTCCAATAATTCGAATCAAATCATTAATAAAAATAAACTGCAATGGTCTGAAGTAGATATAATAAGTAACATGTGGCATAACTAAACATATCCCAGAAACCTAGTGTCACGAATACATAAGCATCTACAGTACTACAGATAAAGTCTGAACAAATATACAACTGTTTGAAACTAAATAAACAGTAAACTGGACAAAGAAGGGGACTTAGGGTTGCGGACGTCATGCAGCTACACCTCAAGTATCTGATGCAGCTAAATCGGAGCAAAGACAACACTAAATGTCATTGGGACCAACAGCAGTATCTACACAAGAAGTGCAGAAGTGTAGCATGAGTATAACTGACCCAATATACTTCATAAGTGTCGAGCCTAACCCTGACGAGGTAGTGACGAGGCTATGACAAGACACCTACGTAAAACTTGTACAAGTATATATATATATATATATATATATATATATATATATATAAAGCAACAAAATAACCAATAGGACAATTATAGTATTAACTGGGAGGGAACATGTAGAGAGGGAATTACAAAAAGAACGGCAAGTACAAAATCACCGAATAACCTCCTTATGAAAAGGAACAATAATAATTCAACAAAGTAAATCATCAATCCGATATCCAAGTAAAGCAAAGAAATCAACAATGGCACGACATCACCCTTCGTCCTTTTACTCTCGTCCTCACCATGTAATATCATAAATAAAATGGCACGGCATCACCCCTCGTGCTTTTACTCTCAACCTCACATGATGTGATAAATGATAATAAGCAATCAAATACATGACATCACCCTTTGTGCTTTAACCTTACAATCTCTCAAATAAATGATATTGTTTGCAAATAAGCCACGACAACACCCTTCGTTCTTTTCACTCTTCCTCACCAAGCAACAACATTAATTTAAAATAGCAAAGCAAGGTGGGAAGTTATTTCACTTCAATCTTAGTGCAATGATAATTCATCTCAACTTCAAAATTCTAACTACTCCACAAAAATCAATAGATATGAAAACGAACAACTAAAGAAATAATAATCTAACTACGGCATGGGAAACACAATCATGGAAACAGCATAATATAATAAAAAATTTCCACCCACATGCTTTAACCCAATAACATTATATATACGTCATCCTCACACATAATTCACATAGAAAATAGACCAACAAGTTATAATCCCTCAAGTCAAAGTTAACCACGATACTTACCTCACTCTGTAACCAAATCAATGCTCAACCGTGGCTTTTCCTTTAGAATTAGCATCCAAACCAGTCAAATCTAGCAAAATATAGTTCAAATAATTCAAAATATGCTTTAGAAACTACCCATAATTGAAAAAGATTCAATCTTTGATGAATTGGGGAAAAATCAACAAAAGTCAACCCCGAGCTCGCTTGATGAAAACCCGAGATTCAGACCAAAATCCAATTACACATTCACCCTAGAGTCCAGTTATGTATTTTATTTCGAAATCCGACCTCAATTCGAGGTCTAAATCCCAATTTCTCAAAATCCCAAATTTCTACCTAAATCCCTAATTTTTACTATGAAAAATCTAGATTTAAGGTTAAAATCAATGGGTTTTTATGGAAATGTAACAAAACAAGTTAGAATTCACTAACCAATGAAGTTGGGATGAAAAACCTCTTCACAATCGCCTCTAGGCCGAGCTCTAACTTGAAAATGGTAAAAAAATGGTTTAAATCCCGACTTTTATATGTTTTAATACTTGGGCGTCAGGTGTTCTTCATGTTCGCGAAGCACCTGATGCGTTCGCGAAGAACAACGGCCAGAAGGCCTACGTGTTTGCGATGTACTCTTCACATTCGCGAAAGGCTTACTCCCCCCTGGACTTCGCGTTCGCGAGCCAAGGCCTACGTTCACGTAGAGTATCAGACTGACTCCCCCTCCCCCTTCGCGTTCGCGAGAGGACAGTTGCGTTCGTGAAGGGTAAGCCCACCCTACTTCGCATTCGCGACCCTATAATGGCCCAGCCGGTCATTTTGAGCTTTAAGTTTCTGTTCAGTGGTTCAAGGCCTTGTGTACCTTCATATTGTATTTTATGACATGTGTGCATGGTCAGATTTGAATTTCGGATGTTTCGGGATGAATTTGGATGAGTGACTCACACTTTAGAAGCTTAAGTTAAAAATATTAACCGAGGTTTGATTTTTGTGAAAACCAACCAGGAACGGTGTTTTGATAGTTTCGATAGGTTCGTATCGTGATTTTGGACTTGGGCATATGCCCGGAATCAAACTTGGAGGTTCGTAGATTGATTTGTGTTGTTTTGCCAGAAGTTGACAATTAGGCTTAGAATTTTGATAAGTTTGACCGTAGGTTAACTTCATAGAAATCGTGTTTGGATTTCTATTTTGGGACTTGGAATAAGCATGTTTTGTCATTTGGAACTTGTCCTCAAAGTTTGGCATCATTCCGAGATGATTTGATAGGAATCGGACGCGCGGTTGTGTTTTTAGAAGTCCTTTGAGTTTCATGTTGATTTCATGTGTTTTGGAGGTCCGATTCGTGGTTTCGGATATTATTTTGATAATTTGATCATGCGAGCAAGTTCGTGTTATGTTTTTAGACTTATGTTGATGTTTGGTTTGGAACCTCGAGGGCTCGGGTGAGTTTCGGACGTGTTGCGGAGTGTTTGATAGAGTTTAAGTTATGCTGGTCTTTGCACAGAAGCTTCAGGTCTCGCATTTGCGATGTTTGGCTTGAGTCTGCTGGGCTCGCATTTGCGAACCCTGTGTTCGCATTTGCAAAGGGGAGTTGGGCATAGTAGTGATTGTATTTGCGATCATTTTGATCGCTTTTGCGATGGTCCAATGTTCGCATTTGCGAACCAGACGTCACATTTGCAGTGACAGTAAAGATCTGAGGAGTTTCGCTTTTAAAATAATGTCTTCGCATTTGTGGGGTTCACATTTGCGCATTTGCGACACCTGCGACTGGACAAAAAGCTGAGGGATGGGATTTTTAGTCTCATTTTCACATCTTTGAACCCTAGACTCGGTAGGAGGCTATTTTGAAGAGGGATTTTCATCTACAATTATTGGGTAAGTGATTTTGTTCAATTTCAAAGTATTTTACATAATTATATGTGAATTTTAACATCAAAATTTTGAGAATCAAAGTGAAATTTTGGGAAATTTTGTCTATATTTTGAAAAATGAGAGTTTGAGTTTTGAGAGTCGATATGGACTCAGATTTTGAAACAAAATACATATATGAACTCATGAGGTTATGGGTAGTCGGAATCTACCCTTAGGCTCGAGTTTTGATCGGACGAGCCCGAGGTTGACTTTTGTTGACTTTTGAGGAATGGTGTAAAGATCATAGATTTAATTATTGGAATTGATTTCTCTTGCATTATTTGATGTTATTAAGTCGATTTTTGGTTAGATTTGTGCCGAGCGGAGGTGAATTGTAAAGAAAAAGCTATTTTTGAGTATTGATTTAGGCCTTTTGAGGTAAATAGCTTGCCTAACGTTGTGCGGGGGGAACAAACCCGTAGGAATTAGTTTGTTTGCACTATTTGAACTACGTGAAAGACGTGTACACGAAGTGACGAGTATGTACACGGATTATATGTTGAAATTTGACCGATTTGAACTCTTTGGTTCTTATGTATATTAAAATGAAGTTGCCTTATCATGTTAAATCCTCCATTTGTGAAATTTAACCTTACATGTCTTAATTGAAGTTGAGTAATTCATGTTCTATGTTTTATCCCTAAATATACACTTATATGCCTTAATTAAAGTTGCTACCTCTTTTATTGCCATGTTATCTCTTCCGTAGTTGATTATCCTTAATTCGAGTTACATGTTATCTCTCTTATTGTTGAGTTATTCTTATTTGGAATCATTGTTACATGTTGTCTCTCCTATTGTTGAGTTACTCCTATATGATAGCATTGTTATATATTATCTTTCTTATTGTTGAGTCGTTCTTATTGAAACTATTATTACTTATCATGTCTTTCATTATGAGCTCGTTCTTTCATTTCTTTGTGTTTTGTAATTCTTGTGTTGACTTACTTGTCGTACTCCCGTATTATTATTGTTGTGGTGGTGATACTTAGTGTTGTTGAGCCAAGGGCTATATGTGGTTGTGGTATTGGAATTATTTCGAGGAAATGTTGTGGCATATGGGCACAAGTGGTGCGAGTTGTTATATTGTGTTGTTATGTATTTGGCACACGTGATATTATTGAGAGGATTGTCGGGATGTTCGCATGTGAGTTGTTCTTGCTATTGTTATTATTGATATTGCACATGCGGCGTGATAAAGCGGGCTATATATGTGGGTTTGCACATGTGGAGAGACAATAAGGGAATATTATTATGCGCGTGTCGCGAGACAAGGCTGACATTTACTTTATTGGTGTGCACGCGGTGAGACAAGGGGGCTATGTTGGGAATGAATTGTGATGACTTGTGATGGCCTGGGGGCATTATTGTTGATAATATTTCTATAGTGGTGTGCCTACTTAGTGTGAGTCATGCATTTTACGTTTAGTTGTGTTGTTTCCTATGTACCATTCGTTGTCTCTGATCTTACTTGTTGACTCGAGTTGTGATAGAACACTTGCACAAGCATACACCGTAGTTAGTCACTCATACCAGTCCAAGAAGATGAACCTTGATATTTATTGATCATTTACATGTATTCTTGTATATTGCCTTTTGTGCGTGAGTTGTACTATTGGCACGTGAGTTGTCCGTGTAAATATGAGATATTCCTGCTATTGGCACGTGAGTTGTCCATGTGGTTATGAGATATTGTTACTGCTAGCACGTGAGTTGTCCATGCAGATATGAGATATTTTCACTCTCTTAGCATGTGAGTTGTCCGTGCAGATATGAGGTATTAATGGTATTGGCATGTGAGTTGCTCGTGCAGCACGTAAGTTGTCCGTGCGGTTGTGATTTTTAATGTGAACACAAGATGCCAAGTGACTAGGGTTCATGTTTTGGGACTCGTGAATTGTGATTATGAGGTGTGGTACCTCGGGGAAGTTCTTGTATAAACCTTGTGTGAAAGCGGATTTATTTGGGTTGTTACTTGTTTTCCTTTACTTGGTTTCACCGGACTTAAACTGTATTCTGCTTACTTTATATTGTTATTATATGTTGGCTTCTTGTTGTTAATTGTTGTTCTAGTTCTTATTGCAAGTGTTGCAGAAACATTCTTATCATGTTTAGTTGTATATTGTTCCTTGTTAGTTTCATACTCATACTTGTACAGGTTATTATATCTAGTAGGTGTCTTGATTATTCCTCGTCACAACTCCACCGAGGTTAGTCTTAATACTTACTGGGTACCGCTATGGTGTACTCATGCTATGCTTGCTGCACATTTTTGTGCAAATCCAGGTACCTCGGAGCATGTTGATTATTAGTTAGTTGATCGAGTGTAGCTGTGGAGATTCAAGGTATACCTGTCGTCGCGTTCGCAAGAAGCGGAGTCACCTTCTGAAATTTTACTTGTATTTTTTATTTCTATTCCGGAGCAGTTGTATTTAGAGATTTTCTAGTGAACTCAGTAGAGCTTATGACTTGTACAACTGATTTTGGGATGTTATATATCTACATTAGATCCTTGGCTTTATATAGAAATTTTAGGTTCATAATAGTTGATTGGTTGAAATCTGTTATTAATTCAATAAGTGTTACGCATACCTAGTCTTAGAGACTAGGTGCCATCACGACTCCTATGGAGGGATTTTGGGTCGTGAAAGACCCAGTCCCCGCATTCGCGATGAACAACAGCCCAATTTCCCCTTCGCGATCGCGAAGCGCAAAGCACCAGACATCAGAAACAACTGAAAACCAGCAAGTTCTTAAGTCTGAAATGGTTCGTAGCCTATTCAAAACTCACCTGAGCCCCTCGGGATCCAAACTAAACATGCACACAAGTACAACAACATCATACGAACTCACTCGCATGATCAAATTATCAAAATAACATCTAGAACTATGAATCGGACGTCAAAATGAATGAAATTTCAAAGAAAATTCAAGAACTTCTAAAATTACAACCGAGCGTCTGAATCCTATCAAACCAACTCCGATTTGCACCAAATTTTGCATACAAGTTTCAAATAGAAAAATGGACCTATATCAAGTCCCAAAATAAAAATCTCAACCTAATAGCGATAAAGTCAACCTACGGTTAAACCTAAAAAATTTCAAAACTTTTAAATTTCCAACTTTCGGCAAAACAAGTCAAATCAACCTAGGGACCTCAAAATTCAATTTCGGGCATACGCCTAAGTTCAAAATCCCGTCAAAATACTAATCCAGTGTCGTTTACATAAAATATTAACCGTAGTCAACTCAAATTATTTTTAAAGCCAAAAATCATATTTTCTTCAAATTTTTATGTAAAAACTTTCAGGAAAAAGGACACGGACTGCGCACGCAAGTTGAGAAACATAAAATGGAGCTAAAAGAGGTCTTGGAATACAGAAATAAGGGCTAGTACTCAAAACGACATATCGGGTCGTCACATCTTCTTTTTTTCTTTAAGTCTCCTTGAAATTGAAAAAGCTTTTCTAAACCTTTTTTTTTCACTTTTTGGATTTTTGTTTGTAAACTTTTTTAACTTCACTTGTCAGTAGCTTTACTAGAAATGGGGTTTGTTTGATGCAAAATTGCAAACAAGGAAAAAAATGTCAGCAAAATCAAACCCCAAAATATGCATAAATCAGAAATATTATTAATATTTATAACGACTCGACCGGTCATTTTGTATAATTGCACCCCATATCCCCTTTTTATGCTTCACACACGTGTAATTTTGATTTTATGTATTACGGGGTTGATTGATTTCGTTCCCAAAAGATTTTGGGTTGATTTGGACCCTTTGATTCTTTGCTAAGAAGCCTAAGTTAATAATGTTGACCAAACTTTGACTTTTGTGAAAACGACCCCGAAATGATATTTTAATGACTTTGATAGGTTCGTATCGTGATTTGAACTTGGGCGTATGCCCGGAATCGAATTCGGAGGTCTGTAGGTTGATTTGTGTTGTTTTGCCGAAAATTAGCAATTTGAAGTTTAGAAGTTTGACCGTAGGTTGACTTTTGACTATCAGGTTCGGAATTTGGTTTGGACTTAGAATAGAACCGTTATGTTATTTAGAACTTGTTTGAACTATTTGGTGTCATTTGAAGTTGATTTAATAGGATCCGGACGCTTGGTTGCAATTTTAGAAGTTCTTGAACTTTTCTTTGAAATTCATGCGTTGATGTTCGATTTGTAGTTCCAGATATTATATTTGTATTTTGATCGTGTGAGAAAGTCCGTATAATATTTTTAGACTCGTGTGGATGTTTGGTTTGGAGCCCCGAGGGCTCTGACGTGTTCCGGAAAGGTTTGGACTGAAGTAGGATTTTCTGGTGTGCTAGTGCTTTAATGTCGCAATTGCGAGCACCGGCCTCGCAATTGCGAAGTGGGCAGGGGTGGTCAGATGTCGCAATGCAACTTTCCCCTTCGCATTTGCGAAGGTTGTTCACGCCGTTGTTTCGCATTTGCGACCTTTTGGTCACTTTTCCGATGGGAGTCAGATTTGCAATTGCGAAGCCTTTGTTGTAATTGCGTCTTCTGTTGAGGCTGTCAGGGTTCGCAATTACGATCCCTCTTTCGCAATTGCGAGGGTTCGCAAATGCAAACTTAAGGTCACATTTGCAATATTTGCAGCTGATGAAAAGGGCTGGGAGTCGGGATTTTTTTCATCATTTTCTCTCATTTTAGAACCCTAGACTCGGTAGGAGGCGATTTGGTGAGGGAATTTTCATCTACAAACTTTGGGTAAGTGATTCTAATCAATTCCAACTATATTTCATGATTATATCTTAGATTTAACGTCAAATTTATGAGAAACAAAGGAAAATTAGGGATTTTTATCATAGTTTTGAAAAATGGAGATTTGAGTTTTGAGAGTCGATTTGGACTCGGATTAAACAAAATATATATATGGACTCGTGGGTTTATGGGTATTTAAAATCTACCCTTGGACCCAGGTTTTGATCGGGCGATCCGAGAGTTGAATTTTTGGGAAATGTGTAAAGATCATAACTTTATCTATTGTAATTGATTCCCTTTGCATTGTTTGATGATTAAAAGTCATTTTTGGTTAGATTTGAGCCGTGTGGAAGCGCAGTTTAGTGGAAAATCTATATTCGAGGGTTGATTTGGCCTAGTTGAGGTAAGTATCTTATCTAACATTGTGTGGAGGAACTACCCTTTAGGATTTGGATGGATTGTTCTATTTGTGTTATGTGGAAGACGTGTACGTGAGGTGACGAGTGTGTACACAGGCTATATGTGATAATTGACTAGTTTAGGTTATTTACACATTTTCCATGCCTTTAATTGAATTGTCCTAACATGATATATCATTCATTGTTAGCCTACTCTTGCATGTGTTAATCTACTCTTGCATGTTTTAGTTGATGTTGTTACCACTTGTTCTACCTCTTACTTGTTATAATTGCCCTCATATACTTTAGCTGAAGTTGATACTTTCCCTATTGTCTTGTTACCTCTTTATTGTTGCATTACTCTTACTTGAAGTTGTTATTTCGTGGGAATTATCTTCTTTTTGGATTATTGACGTTGAGATTGTGAAAGCTATTATCACATTGAGGTTGAAGTTGTTGATTTTGAGATATCTTTCCTTGTTGAGAATCCCTCATTCATCTTGTCATTATTGAGATTCTTGTACACATTGTGATTGAGTTGTAGGCTAATTGTTGTAGAAATATTGGTATTGTTAATTTGACAAGTTGTGGCATATAGGCACTTATGGTGCGAGCTGATATTATGTTGTAAAATTGATACGCATGCAGTGGTATAAGAAAAGAGGTTGATACGCATGTGGTGAGATAAGGTAATCTTGATGCGCGTGTTGCTAATAAGGGAATTACTTGAAGCCATACGGTGAGATAACGTGGGATAAAATACGTGTAGCTATTTCGGAAAAAAATAATTTTCAAAACTAAATATAAGGTTCACGCGGTGATATAAGGAAATATTTTGATTGAAATTTTGAAATGTGAATACGAGGCGGTAACTCGGTTGTGATTCTTGTTGTACATTCCATGTTGAAAAGGCTTTTTGGTTGAATAGTTCTTATTATTTCATTATTGTTTTACTTATAATTATCCGTATTTGCCTTATTATTATTTTATCGTGTGTTTATAGTATACTGCTTTGTGTACGCAAGAGAGGACTTAGCAGCAATTTCATATTTGTTTTTTATAGTCTCTTCAATGAACTCCTTTAGTTGATTAATTGGAATCATTCCTTCTAGAGAGACTGGGATTTCCTTGGTGGATGCAACTTGTCATGGGGGAGTATCAATCTCTTGAATTACAGGGCGCTTGCTAGGTACATTGCTAGATTCTTCTTCCATCATCCTACCATATTCGTTAACTTATCAATTCTAGCATCTTGATTTTTCATGCACTTGGTCAAGCCAGCAATTACTTCTGTCAAGTTTACTAGTTGCTCTTCCACAGATGAAGTGTTCGTCATCATCGCTTGCATGATTGTTGTAGACGGTGGATATTAGCATGGATTATCACATAGATTGATCCCCAATTGGATCCTGCTATGCAGTATAAGAGGGGAGGATCCATCACTTGAAGTATTATCATCTTCCTTCACAATAGAGTTCTTGGATCCAGAGAGACTAAGCAAAGCTAGAGTTTTCTTAATCTTTTAAGCAATATCGCTTCCTCCTTCAAGTACGTGCATGGAGGACCTTGCTCCTTTTGAAGATGAAGATCCAAAAATAGGGGTTGATGCGGACGACACTTGGAGTGCTTGTTGTCCTAAAGAGCTTGCTTTGCTCTTTGTAACTGGTCCAAGCTTCCAAAGGTAACATCGAGGATGCTCTCCACATCAGCATAGAACCTGGAATTAGTATCCTTAGTGAAAGTTGATTTTCTTTGAAGCCATTTCGTTGTTCTTGAATGTTGGTGATTGAAATGTTGAGATGAGAGTAGAGAAAGTCCCACCGGGCATGCCAAAATTTGTAGACAATAAAATTGCATTGAGACTAAACAAAATACTGCAACAATCGTAGTATTTTATTTCGAGTAATATGAGTGTGTACAATCTCTATGATTCCTCTGATTCTTCTTTTCTAAGATAAATTCAAGGGCCTCTGAGCTTAATCTTGAATCTATATTTGTTGCCACGAACGATGAACTTGAATTCAGCTAGCACGAACTTTTATTTGAACTCGTACTCCTTGAACCTTGATTTAATCTTTGTTCTTGAGCTTGAACTTGATTTCTTGAAATTAAACTTGATTGCTTGAAGCTTGTAGAGAATTTTGCGGCTTTTGATCCACGAGCTCTATCTTGCTTCTTGTTATAACTTTTGGATCTCCTTTTCTAAGTGATGAAAGCTTCACTTTATAGTTGTGGGAGGAAAAAGTTGTAATGAGAACAAACTCTTTCCGACCAATCAGACCGAAGTGCGACAAGGCCGTATTTGATTGGCCAGAACATGTCACTTGCACATGTGGCGCAGTTTCATTGGCCTTTAAATTTGACTTGGCATGCCTTTTTCATTTTTACACGTGGCATGATCTTATTGGTTCTTTCGTTTCTCTTGCGTGCCACATCATTTGACACGTGGCACCAAACTGGGCATCTAAGAAGATGACATCTTGGGTTTAATAAAGTGGGTTCATCACTCTTAGCCCAATTAAATTTGCTAGCCCAACGGATTCGACCTTATTTATTTAATCCATATATATTGGACCTATATAATTGAGCCAATTATATTAGCTCATAATATCTATTTGGACCAAAATATATTTAATTTAACATTAACTCCAAATATCGTATGGATTTAATTTAAAGAAATTTTGTACGCCCACAATATGTTATATTAGAACTTGTTATTATCTTACACATAGCAAATGAGACATCTTGATAATAGTGCGGCTCTTACGTAATGTATTAACAATAAATTATCAAAAATTAACGTAATTGAAAGAAACCGAGATGATTGAGATTGGTTTTAAAAGTCTTTTGTACTTACTCTTGCCACTAGACGTGAAACCATAGGATGTCCTTCTAAAAGACATGCTTGATAGGGGCAATTAGAGATTTGAGGAACCTGAAGTAGACATCCCAAATGCAGTCAAAGATATTGTCGAGCCATACCATACAGTAGTTTACCCAGGTGTGGAAGACAAAGTAATATGGCCAGCTAGCTCAACTGGGTGCTTCTCAACATCCTCGGCCTGGGAACAAATATAAAATGACTTTCATGGTATTAAATGACAGAGTTCCAACTGATGAGAAAGTGAAAAAATCCAGACTAGATGTTATTATTGCCGACCTCCATCAGCAGTATTAGAAAAAGTTGACCACCTATTTGCTTTTGGAAGCATGGCGCAGGTAGTATGGAAAAGGTTTGCATGATCATTTGGGATAAGAATAAGCAATTTACAGCTTAGGTAAAATGTGACGAATTGGTGGAATGGAACCATAGAACACTAAATGCAGTGGCATCATTCATGGTAAAGATTCTGCCATCATTGATAATCTGGGAATTATGGGAATTATGGAGATCGAGAAGTCCTATATAGGCTGTAGGACATATAGGCTGGTGAAATGGCAGAATCCTCCGACTCTATTTACAAAGCTTAACAGTGACGGAAGTTGTGACGATGGCAATTATTTAGGAGTCAACCAGTTATATTTTTATAACCTTTTATGAATTCAATTATAATTTGATACTTCTATATAATAATAAACTTAAAACTTAATTAACCTTTTTTTAAATCTCGGCTCATTCAAAAGTCCGAATATTCATTAGCCTCCCCCTCCACAAATAGAGTAGCAAACTCTTCTGCCTCCCTTCAATTTAGTTAATTCTTTTTCAGTTCTCTACATCTCTTCTAAATCCGATAGCCCTATTAGGTGACGACAACGATGATTGAATTTGAGTCTCTTCTTCTTTGATTTTATTTGAGTCAGTTTTTCTCTTTTGAAAATATTACCTTAGCAAAATAATGTGCTACAAACTTTTTCTTTTCCGAAAAGATTCTTAGAGCTAGAAAGATATTATAAACATTTGCTTTTTCAATTTATGTAAATTATACCCAGATTAGCAGTTGACTCTTGCATCACTTTGAGAAGAAAATGTTAAATTATATTTCAGGTATGTAATATAATATTAGTTAAGGAGAAAAGGGTTTTATTGATTCAATATTAATTTAGTCATATTGCTTACATATGAATGGTCAATTGGAGCTGCAGATTATTGAAAATAGTCTACCTAAAAAGCAAAAATAGAAGAAAGATCCTTCTTTGATTGAGAAGGAAGAATCCTCATGTGATTGAGAAGAAAGATCCTTCGGTGATTGAAGAAAATGTTATTATGCTTGGAATCGTTATTTTTAGGAAGTTCTTGTTCTTGTGAATTTAGATGACATATTCTTGGCGAAGTTTAATTCTTTTCAATCAAGTTCTAGTTTTAAGAGACAATGCCTCTCATTTTATAGATGAGTTTGATGTGGAATCACATAATCCCGTCCCTGATGTGAGTGGACGATGTACTTATGTTATATTAGATAATATCAAAATTTGTATTTTGACGATAGTTATCATAATCATTAAGTTTCTATAGATTTGAACACCGAATTTTATAGCTAGCTAGTACTTTGTATACTAAATATGATGCCCCCGCTATGCTCAAATCCTGGGTCCGCCTATGGGGACCTTCCTAAACAGGTTAGAGAACTTATGAAACTAGATAAATGGGAGCTTGCGTCCTTCAGAATCAGACAATTAAAGGCTGTAGAAATTAGTATTGAGCCACCACGAAAATGTTGGATTATGTAATACAGCGAAAGCAATTTCAGTACATATATGAAAATTATAGGAGTTACCTCTTGGAGCGTGAACAAAGTAAATCAATCTCGATCTTCAGTTTCTGAGTAGCACGATCACAACCTCCGGAATATAATATCTGAAAAGACAGAATTTCGGCTGAGCGAAATTCCAAGGAAATCTACACCAAAAATTCGGCTAGCCCTATGGAGGAAATACCCATGTATATATAGCCATGTTTACTTTTAAGGTAAAACCCTTTTACAAAACCTTTTGGGTTTTCTTTTCCACCAAGGAAATATTTTCTTTATTTTCTATTATTTAGGCACAGTAGGGACCAGAGAATTTAATTAACAAGGCTCCCTGTTACGGAATTAATTTCGAATGCCGAAATTCTTATCTACTATAATAAATTACAAATTATTTCACTAAAAATTTGTAATTGCACTCCTTAGTTCAATTTCGAAATTTTTTCATAAAACCTTATTTAACTCTTTATGCTAAGATTCAGATACTAATCAATCAATTAAATTACAGACAATTTAATTTATTGATTACTTCTTTTATACTTACTCTTAACTTATTTCATGTGTCGGATACAAAATTCACCGACCGGGTTTATACATGAAAACTTATAAGTTTTCCTAAAGGAGTATCATCAATCTCAAAATCGAGACATGAATTTTATCAACTAATTAATATTTTACCAATGTATATTATTATTGTCTAATTTTTCAGGCTTATTGACTCACGAGAGAATCTCGACTTTTAATAAATAAAAATAATAAATGATACACGCAACTAATAATAATTATATCAAGATTGAGAGTATAAGTACATTGAATGGACTTGAGAATTATTTTAAGTCAATATAAAATACTTATCTCTAATTGATCCGTTCAACCTACAAAATGTACTAGCACAAGATGTCGGAATTAAATAATTCTCATAATCAAGATAAATTATATTTAATCTTGTGCTATATATTTAGATTATATTTAGATTGTGAACATAAACTCTATGATTTTAAGAACCGATGATTTAATCTTTCGTGCATAAGCTAAACTCTATACACTAAATCATCTATTATATAAGCAAAGGACACACGAATAAATACATGATCTATTTAAAATAACACTTTATTAAATTGAATAAATAAATAAATAAATAAATATTCCATAAAAGAATACTATAACAAAACGCATGGTTTATTATATCCTAACAAAAACGATTCTGAGGCAGTTGGAATCATGTCTAGCATTTTACTCATTGACATTCCATATAGCACAACACTCTTTAGACATGAAAACTTTCTTATTTTTTAGAGGGTACGGTCTTATGCCCCACCCCCACCCCCACCCCAATTTTTCCTTTACAAAGTCAATAAAAGTTGGCAGCTATTCAAATTTTTTTTTTTAAAAAAAACATCTGGAAGCTACAGAAGTTCAAGCAGAATCGTCAATGATTTCACAAAGTAAAGAAGCAAAACCCATTAATGAAAGTTCAGCAAAAGATTATTATAATTTTATGGGATTACATGCTTTGAGTTTATATGTTCATGGACTGTTACGGACTTCGGCTACCTTCATATTTGTGAAGCAATTTTTGTGATCTTCAAAGTTTAGGTTATCAAAGATGTCTGAAATTTGGCCATATAAAAATAGTACAAATCGTAAATGCAAGTAAAAACAATTAAAATCATTAGAGACAATCTATTGGCTCGTAATTGGCCTTATGCGTTTGTTGAGATTAATTTAGTACAACAACGACAACAAATCCAGTTTGATTCTATAAATGAGGTCTGGAAAGGGTAGTGTGTAAGCAGATCTTACCCCTATCTCATAGAGATAGAGAGGATCTTTCCGATAGACCTTCGGCTCAAGAAACAATAAAAATAAAGGACCAAGTAGCAAAGAATGTTAGCAACAATGTAACATAGTAACGTGTGTGAATGCCACAACATGCATAATAAAGAACCGTAAATAGGAAATTACAAAAATAGTCCTAGTACTATTGAATGGCCTAGGAGGAATACTCTACTATCAGTCAACCTACAACCCTAATCTTCGACTTCCACACCTTCCTTTCGTGGGTCATGTCCTCGGTAAGCTGAAGCAATGACATGTCTTGCCTAATTACCTCTCCCCAATACTTCTTAGGCCTACCCCTTCCCTTCCTCAGACCCGCCATGGACAACCTCTCACACCTCCTCACCGGAGCATCTATGTCTCTCCTCCTCACATGCCCGAACCACCTCAGCCTTGATTCCTGCAATTTGTCCTCCACAGATGCCACACCTACCTTATCTCTAATTACTTTATTCCTAATCATGTCTTTCCTAGTATGCCCGCACATCCATCTCAACATCCTCATTTCAGCTACTTTCATCTTTTGGACATGGGACTTCTTGACGGTCCAACACTCAGCTCCATACAACATAGTCGGTCTAACCACCACTCTATAGAACTTGCCCTTAAGTCCAGGTGGCACATTTTTATCACACAAAACCTCTGATGCGAGCCTCCATCTCATCCACCCCGCTCCAATACGATGAGTAACATCCTCGTCAATCTCTCCATTGCCTTGAATAACATACCCCAAGATATTTGAAACTGTCTCTTCTAGGGATGACCTGAGTACCAATCCTCACTTCCACTTCTTCTTCATGCATCCCCTCACTAAACTTGCACTCCAAGTACTCAGTTTTCGACCTATTCAACTTGAAACCTTTAAATTCCAGCGTTTGTCTCCAAACTTCCAATTTAGCATTAACTCTGCCTCGCGTCTCGTCAATCAGGACTATGTCATCAGCAAATAGCATACAACATGGAACCTCCCCTTGTATGTTACGCGTCACCGTATCTAACGCTGAAGCAAACAAAAACGGACTAAGAGTCGATCACTGATGTAGCCCCATCTCCACTGGGAAATGATCTGAGTCTCCTCCCGCGGTCCTCACCCGATTCTTCACTCCCTCGTACATATACTTAATCGCCGTAATGTACGCCACCAGGACACCACCAGCCTCCAAACATCTCTATAGGACCTCTCGCGGGACTTTATCATAGGCCTTCTCTAGGTCGATGAATACCAAATGCAAGTCTTTCTTCGTCTCCCCGTACTGCTCCATCAATCTCCTCACCAGATGAATGGCTTCTGTCGTCGACTGTCCCGGCATAAATCCGAACTGGTTCTCAAAAATAGTAATACTACGTCGCACCCTCATCTCCACCACCCTCTCTCATACTTTCATAGTATGACTCAGTAGCTTGATACCCATATAGTTGTTACAATCCTAGATATCACCTTTGTTTTTATACAACGGTATCATCAAACTCCATCGCCAATCTTCGGGCATATTTTTCGTCCTGAAAATGACATTAAACAAACCAGTAAGCCACTCCAAGCCTGCCCGACGTTGAGATTAATTTAGTACGCTTTCTATTTTAAAAAGAATAAAAAGGTTCAAAATACAAGTTTTAGTGTGACTTCGTACATATACTACTATAAAAAGATATTGACCGATTACTCAGTTTAGTCGGTTGTTTTGGATATAAAATTTCAAAAATACATGCAAATTACTGTATTTTAGGAGACATTGGCATCTTGTTCCTTTTACACGGATACAGCAATTGGTTGGTCAATATTTTAAGTAACCAAAAATCTCCAACTAAATTGGATTTATTATTAATCCCTTCATGATTGTTTTTTAATTTTCATTTCCATAATGTTTCTTAATTCAATTGCAAAACTTGAATTTGCTCGATCATTTTGACAATTTACTTTTCTTCGTTATTGTTTACTGTTTTCTGATAATTGATTGTTTGATTTGTTATTTACAAATTATTCTCTTTGTTGGACGCTATGACATTTTGCGGGATATTGATAGAAGAAAGATCGAAGCAAGAACAAAGCTACGTTATCCATCTTTAAGAGAAACTTAGTAACAGCACTTTGATGTGCATGTTACAATGTCTCTAATGAATAATCAGACCCCCTTTATATAGTAGGGGAGTTTTATCCTAAATATAATTTCATAAAAGGTAAAAATTTTTTGTTTAACTAATCACCGGTTCTCTGCCGATATGTGCCGAGATCCACGCGGTGATATCCGGCCGGTCGCGCACATCACGGCCTTTTATTGGTCGAGCTCGATTATCTGGTAATGCTCTCCGAGGCTTTTAGGGTTCGAACCGGACCTGGGGGTCATGGCCCCGATACTCCCGAGGGCGGGTGTTTTGCCCAGACCCCGGATCAAGGGGCTCCTTGCCTCGATTCCAATTCCTTGCCTTTACGTTTCTTGCTTTGTTCACTTCATCGGAAACCGATGCGTCCCACGGGCTCGGTTTCACCCATATACAGATAGTCCCCTCGTTTCTCGGAGGGTAAGTTTACGTAAACGACGAGAAACGACATGAACACCTCGATTTCTTCTTCAATACGTCGTGACAGAAACAACAAAGAATCCAAAACGTCGCGTCATAATGACTTCAAGCGCGTGTCGGCCATCGGCAGACTGTCCCTAGACACGAAACGGCGCGAAACCTCTATAAATATTCCCCTCCTTGGTTTATTTTTTTACTTTTTGACCAAGCTTCAACCTTCGTACCTTCAGGATATCACTGTCTCTCTTCATACCTCAACATTTTTACCTTCGTTCTTCAAGATTTTTCAGCAAATTGTAAGTTTTCATTTATCTTCTACCCAAACCAGCGCGCTTTTCTTAGCAAGCTTTTACCCTTCATCTCCCAATCTTCCTTCTCACTTCTTCAAACTTTAGATAACAATAGCAAAGACTTCCAAGACTGTTCCCCAAAAATTTGCTTCTTCTTCTTCACAATCGACCACCAAAGTCGAGGAGACCGCTCCCGATGTGGTTGACCTCGAGAGGTCAGCTCCTGGCTAGGCTATCGATGAACCGACAGCCGAGCCTCCCTTGAAAATGTTTATTCCCGGGGGGTGTTCGGTCGCAAACAACTTTAAGGTCGAAAATCCCTCATCAGTGCAAGGCCGATGCGAGGCGGTATCTAGGTATATTTGCTCCATCACCGAGGTTGTCCTTCCTACGGTTCGTAAGGACTACGGCTAGGCGGATAAGTACATAATAATCCTCGGGCTCGATGACGACATTACTAACCATGTGGAGGGGTATTTAAGTATTTACACTTATCCCTTTACACTCGGCCCGGTGGACTCGGTTATTCTGGACTTCTGTATGAGGTATGAAGCGTGCCTCGGTCAGATCCACCCATTGTCGTGGAGGATTGTAATCCTCCTCTGATTCATTATGAACAAAATCGACTTCTGCTTGTTCACCATCGATCATCTACTCTGCATGTACAGTCCCTGAATCTTCCAGAGGGACGAATAAAGCTCGTACGCTGGGCCAGCAAGAACAAAGCTATGTTGTCCATCTTTAAGAAAAAAATTTGTGACTATAAATTTAAGGCGCACACATGATAATTATTGGCTGTGTAAAAAAAGTCTCATATGGAAAGTAGAAAGGAAAAAGAATCTACTTATAAGGAGTTGGAAACTTTTAATGGTGTGAGGCCTTTTGGGGACAACAGAACAGGCTTGGCACAAATCGAACAATAACACACCATGTTAAAAGTATCTTTGGACCGTTTTAGCCCAACACTAATCTCAAAGTGAAATTTTAGCTAACATATTATTTATCCTCAAAAATGGATAACAATTAAATTTATAAGTGGTTTTAAGGATACATGGATTAAGTTAATATAAACGATAAATTGCGTTAGATTAAATAGATAAAGGACGTGATAAATTGTCAAACCAATCAAGAGGAGTGATCCCGGACTTAGTAACAGTGCCTTGATATGCGTGTTACAATGTCCCTAATGAATAATCAGACCCCCATTTATATAGTAAGGGAGGTTTGCCCTAAGTAAAATTCCATAAAAGGTAAAAATCTTCTATTTAACTAATCACCGGTTCTCTGTCGATATGTGCCGAGATCCATGTCGTGATATCCGTCTGGTTGCGGACATCACGGTCTTTTGTTGGTCGTACTCGATTATCTGGTAATGCTCTTTGAGGCTTTTGGGGTTCGAACCGGACCCGGGGGTCATGGTCCCCTATACTCCCGAGGGCAGGTGTTTTGCTCGGACCCTGGATCAAGGGGCTCCTTGGCTCGATTTCGATTCCTTGCCTTTATGTTTCTTGCTCTGTTGACATCATCGGAAACCGAGGCGTCCCACGGGATCGGTTTTACCCGCATTCAGATAGTCCCCTCGTTTCTCGGAGGGTAAGTTTACGGAAATGACGAGAAATGACATGAGCACCTCGATTCCTTCTTCAATATGCTGTGACAGAAATGACAAAGAATCCAAAACATCGCGTTATAATGACTTCAAACGTGTGGCGGCCATCGGCAGACCATCCCTAGACACAAAACGGCGTGAAGCCTCTATAAATACTCCCATCCTTGGTTCATTTTTTACTTTTTAACCAAGTTTCTACCTTCGTACCTTTAGGATATCACTGCCTCTCTTCATACCTCAACATTTTTACCTTCGTTCTTCAAGATTTTTCTGCAAATTGCAAGTTTTCATTTATCTTCTACCCAAACCAGCGCGCTTGATTTTCTCAGCAAGCTTTTACCATTCATCTCCCAATCTTCTTTCTCACTTCATCAAACATTTTTCTAGATAACAATAGCGAAGACTTCCAAGACTGTTCCCCAAAAGGTTGCTTCTTCTTCTTGACAGCCGACCACCGAAGTCGAGGAGACCGCTTACGATGTGGTCAACCTCGAGAGGTCTGCTCCGAGAATAGCTACCGATGAACCGACAGCCAAGCCTCCCTTAAAAAGGTTCGTCCCCAAGGGGTGTTCGGTTGCGGACAAATTTAAGGTCGAAAAGCCCTCATCGGTGCAAGGCCGATACAAGGCGGTATCTAAGTACATTTGCTCCATCACCTAGGTCGTCCTTCCTGCGGTTCGTAAGGACTACGGCTATGTGGATAAGGACATAGAAATCCCCGGGCCCGATGATGACATTACTACCCATGTGGAGGGGTATCTAAGTGTTTACACTTATCTCTTCAGACTGGGCCCGGTGGACCCGGTTATTCTGGACTTCTGTAGGAGGTATAAAGTGTGCCTCGATCAGATCTACCCATCGCCATGGACGATCGTAATCCTCCTCTGATTCATTGTGAACAAAATCAACTCCTGTTTGTTCACCGTCGATCATCTACTATGCATATACAGTCCCCGAATCTTCCGGAGGGACTGATAAAGCTCGTACGCCGGGCCAGCAAGAACAAAGCAACGTTGTCCATCTTTAAGAGAAATTTTTGTGACTATAAATTTAAGGCACACACTTGGTAATTGTTGGGTGTGTAAACAAAGTCCCATATGGAAAGTAGAAAGGAAAAAGATTCTACTTATAAAGAGTTGGATACTTTTAATGGTGTGAGGCCTTTTGTGAAAACAGTACAGGCTTGTTACAAAGCGAACAATAACACACCATGTTAAAAGTATCTTTGGACTGTTTCCCAACACTAATCTCAAAGTGAAATTTCAGCTAACATATTGTTTACCCTCAAAACCGGATAACAATTAAATTTGTAAGTAGTTCTAAGGATACGTGGATTAATTCAATACAAATGATAAAATGCGTTAGATTAAACAGATAAAGGACGTGATAAATTGTTAAACCAATCAAGAGGAGTGATCCCGGACATAGTAACAGCGCCTTGATGTGCTTGTTACAATGTCTCGAATGAATAATCAGACCCCCCCCTATATAGTAGGGGAGTTTTACCCTAAGTACAATTCCATAAAAGGTAAAAATCTTTTGTTTAACTAATCACCGATTTTGTGCCGATATGTGTCGAGATCCACGTCGTGATATTCCGTCGGTCGCGGATATCACATTTTTTTGTTGGTCATGCTCGATTATCTCGTAATGCTCTCTGAGGCTTTTGGGTTCGAACCGGACCTGGGGGTCATGGCCCCGATACTCCCGAGGGCGGGTGTTTTGCCCGGACCCCGAATCAAGGGGCTCCTTACCTCGATTCAGGTTCCTTGCCTTTACGTTTCTTGCTCTGTTCACTTCATCGGAAATCGAGGCATCCCATGGGATTGGTTTCACCCGTATACAGATAGTCCCCTCATTTCTCGGAGGATACATTTACGGAAACGACGAGAAACGATATGAGCACCTCGATTCCTTCTTCAATACGTTGTGACAGAAATGACAAAGAATCTGAAACGTCCCATCAGTCGTGTCATAATGACTTCAAACGCGTGTCGGCCATCAGCATACCGTCCCTAGATATGAAACGGCGCGAAGCATCTATAAATACTCCCCTCCTTGGTTCATTTTTTACGTTTTGACCAAGCTTCTACCTTCGTACCTTCAAGATATCACTGCCTCTCTTTATACCTCAACATTCTTACCTTCGTTCTTCAAGATGTTTCAGCAAATTGCAAGTTTTCATTTATCTTCTACCCAAACACGCGCGCTTGATTTTCTCAGCAAGCGTTTACCCTTCATCTCTCAATATTCCTTCTCACTTCTTCAATCGTTTTTCTAGATAAATATAGCGAAGACTTCCAAGACTGTTGCCCAAAATGTTGCTTCTTCTTCTTCATGGCCAACCACCGAAGTGGAGGAGACCGCTCCCGATGTGGTTGACCCCGAGAGGTCTGCTCTGGGCACGGCTACCGATGGATCGGTAGTTGAGCCTCCTTTGAAAATGCTCGTACCTAGGGGGTGTTTGGTTACGGACAACTTTAAGGTCGAAAATCCCTCATCGGTGCAAGGCCGATGCGAGGCGGTATCTAGGTACATTTGCTCCATCACCGAGGTCGTCCTTCCTGCAATTCGTAAGGATTATGGCAAGGCGGATAAGGACATAGTAATCCTCGGGCCCGATGACGACATTACTACTCATGTGGAGGGGTATCTAAATATTTACACTTATCCCTTCATATTGGGCCCGGTGGACCCGGTTATTCTAGACTTATGTAGGAGGTATGAAGTATGCCTCGGTCAGATCCACCCATCGCCTTGGAGGATCGTAATCCTTCTCAGATTCTTTGTGAACAAAATAGACTCATGTTTGTTCACCATCGATCATCTACTCCGCTTGTACAGTCCCTGAATCTTCCGGGGGACTGATAAAGCTCATACGTCGGGCCAGCAAAGCACCATTTTCAAGCATCGACGAGGATCGATATCAAGGCAGGTAGGGACGCTTTGTCTGGGTGAGGACCGCAGACTTGATCCCTGCCGAGTTAGGCCATTCCCCGAGAAGTGGAATGTATCACGTAAGCATAACTTTCATTTAAATGTTAATTTTATGTTTTATCTCCCTTTTCTCATCAGTATTTGTTGAGGTGTAGCCCTTGATTGAGTCCCAAATGCCATTCCTCGGCTCATGGAGTGGATCAAGGGTATTTACTCGTAGATGACTTATTCTGAGCACTCTTGGTAGCAACTCTCGAAGGGCTGCTGGGAGGCCCGTTCCCACGGTAAGATTTTTTTTTTTCCTGAATAAGTAACACTAGGCTCCTTTTTTCAACACCATGTTCTCATTCCCTCTCTTTTCTTTTTGTAGGATTGCCAAAGACCATTGAGCTTAGGCCTTTAGTAGGGGGCGAAGACCTATCCGTCAATCCTTCCATTTCGGGGCAACCCGGAGCCGCAACAGATAAGAAGGAGGGCTCCGAGTTCCCCGAGTTCAGAGAAGAAGAGGCCAAGGAGAAGGTTGGCCTGTAAGCCAACGGAGAGCTCTAGCTCCCGAGCGCCTGACTCGGACTCACCTTTTTGGCCTAGAGACGAGCCCGAGCAAGGTGATGTTTTTGTGTCTTGTGAGCCGTCCTTCCCCGAAGAGCGGGTGGCGGCCGAGGGGGAAACAACGGAAGCTGATCCCTCTCAAAGTTTAGGAGGTCGATGTAGATGTGAGGGCCGAGACCTTTCGAGACATCGACTCTTCTCCGCCCGGTGTCATAGAAATCTCGGGGTCACTTTCGTTCATTGAGTCTATGTTCGACAAAGCCTGAGCGGCGAAGGAGTGATCCAACGAAGGGGCCCATGGTGTGGACAATCCCCTTCGTTCCTTTTTTGAAGGTGTGGACTCAACCGCCCTAGAAAACTTCTCCGGGTTGGGTGATTTGAAGGTGTTGAGGAAAGACCCATCTTTAGAGGTCGGCGGGCTGAACTCAAGACCAAAATTAATCAACCAGTTCCACGCCCCAAACATGGATCCCGGCAGAAAGCGGTCAATAATCATCACCATCCCGAAGGATGCCCGGGTTCTTTCCGCCCCCGTTGGGTAGCTAGCTACCTCCAGTGCCTGGTAACCGAAGAAGACCAGGCAAAAATGAACAAGGTGGATACGCCGTGCTTGTTTAACGAAGCACAGCATACACTGGACTGGATAAGGCGTCATTACACTTTGATCTTCGGATTCAGTTTTTGATATCTCTCATGCCTTTTATTTTTCTTATATTTTTGCAGGCCTCGGTACTTCATCATGAAAGTTTTCTCTGGTACCGAGTTGAGGTTAACCAGCTCGAGGCTGAGGTCAAGGATCTTGATGAGAAGAGGGACATGTATAAGCTTCTCAGCGAGCAACATGAAAAAGAAGTCAAGAGTCTCCGGGCAGAGTTGGATGTGGCTCAAAAGGAGCATGCCGACCTGGAGGAACAAGTAAATATTTTTGAAGTTACTGATGATGAGTTAGACACGGCGACTAACGTCCAAACCTCGTAGGTCCAGCAGAAAGTTGACACGATTGACCAACTTCGAGCCGAGATGAACAAGGTCAAGGCCATAGCCGAAGGGTAGAAAGGAAAAATGGACCGATTGGCTTCAGAGAAGGAGACTGCCCGGGAGAAGATGGCATTGGTGGAGGTCCAATGGACCTCCGAGTGGCAAGAGAAAAAGCCGAAGAACGGGCTCAATGAATCAAAGACCTCCAGTCTCAAGTGGGATCGACCATTGTTGAACGGGATGCCCTCAGCAAGGAAATTGAAACAACAAAGCCTGTATCAGAAATAACCTGGGCTGATGCTGAAGAGATGGTGGCCCAGTACAGGGTTGATGCCGAGACAGCCTAGGACCGCCTGAAAGTTATTGTTGAGTACGTGAAGTGGTTGTCCCGAAAGGATGATCTTGAGGAGGTCTATGCCCGGGGTTTCGACCTGTCGGCCAAGATTGAAGATGCGAAAAAGCTCGAGGCCGAGGCCAAGAAGCTGGTTGACCCTGAGGGTGAGGAAAGCTCTGAGGGCACCACCGAACCCGAGGATGGAGAAGACCCGGACGGCTCCGGTGACGAGGAGGGTTCTGGTGAAGATCAGGCGTAGGTGCCTTAGGGATTTTTCTTTGTTTTCGTATTTTGTTCATTTTGTTGAGGCTGTTATCGTTGGCCTTTGTAAAAGACTTTAATTGCAATTTATATAAGGCTTTTTTTCCTTTGGCAATGTTTGAGTTCATTTCTTTTGGCTTCCCATTTATGATTGCAAAGATTTCAAATGCCTTAGCACGGAATAAAACGTGGAAATAAGGTCTTGTTCGGAGGTTCGAACAAGACTCGTTCTCGATGTAAATTTTGTTTAAAACTTGTGGGGGAGGGGGGGGGGCTCGGTATGACCTGAAGCTTTCCCCGAAGTGCTTGTTTATATGTTTATAGATTATATTTTTGCCGAAGGTAGCCTTTGAACCGGTTTGGAATATTTGAAGGCCTTATATTTTGATTACGGGCTTCGGACGTCTCCGAGTCGTTTCTAGGGTTGTCGTAGCCTTTTAAGTTCAAGTACTGCCTAATAGGCTTTGTACCTCCGGGCTTCGAATAGCCCGAGCCATCAAAGTTTGCCTTGGATGACAGTCCCTGAGTGGGGGTAATCTCTTGGATCCGGATAGAGGCGGCCCTTGGGCTCGATATCCTTAAGGAAAAAATGTAATAGTCTTAAGGGGCAAAATATATGTTTGCAAGGTAGAAACCTTCTTTCATTCCTGTGCGCAATATACAAGATTGTAAGTATGTACAAGCTTCCTGTTATGGCTTAGGTGGTCTACGCGGGCACGGTTCACTTGACTATTTGGCCCTTATAATAAATGCTATCCACCGAGCCCATACTGTTTAAGCACAAAGTTTCCTTCCTTGATAAAATCATTACCCGAGGGTGATGGCCCCAGTATTTGAGGTCGATCATCGTGAGGGCTCAGATACTATTAATGCGACCATCGATTTCGGTTCATATCCGGTCTTTGATTCTAAGTTAGTACGATCCATTGTTGCCTCGTTAAAAACCTTGCCAGAAAACTTATTTGGGACAAAACTGGTTCAAGGAAAAAAGAGTGCAGCGCGTGCTTTCAGGACAAACAACTGCATCATTCTTTGGTTGTTGCCTACAAGTATTAGACCAATTCACAATATATGTAAAGAAAAGAATGAAAGGGGTCGTAACTTAGCAGTAGTATCGTTTTAAGTGGGTCACATTCCAGTTGTTTGGTAGTTGCTCATTGTTCCCTGCTTCGTGTTTGTATGAACCTTTACCGGTAATCTCGATAATTTGATATGGACCTTCCCAATTCGGTCCCAGCTTCCCTTTGTTCAGGTTCTGGGCGTTCAGTCTCACCTTTCTTAACACCAAGTCCCCGATATTGAAGTGTTGGAGGTTGGATCTCCGGTTGTAATACTTTTCGATCCGTTATTTTTGGGCGGCCAACCGGACGAGGGCGGCCTCGCGCCTCTCGTCCAATAGAGATCTTGAAAAGTCTTGCATTAGAAGATGATGCAACAGAGAGAATTGGAGGCACGGGCGGAATCCTTAAGGAGTTGTGCAACATTTTCCTCAAGGAGTCCATACCTAACAATCATGGTCAAGTAAGAAGTGCAGCAGGAGAAGCACTAGCTATGCTGGCACTTGAAAGCAAGAACAATTGCCATAGGATATTGAAACTCAAGGTCACTGGAAAGCTCGTCGAAGCATTGGAAGTTCCATTGCTTCGAGTAAATGCAGCAAGAATCTTGAGAAACTTATGTGTCTACAGTGGATCAGGTTACTTTGAAGAATTGAGGGAACTTGCTGTTGCAGGACCAACTGTAAGTACCATACAAAAACTTATTCATTCAGTTCCTAATAGTATACTGCAGGTTAATTGAATTTTGTCTTTTCAGGTACTCAAAGCAATAATGACAGAGGAAAACAAGTTACAAGAAGTAATGATGGGAGTAGGTGCACATATATTCAAGTTTATAACACCAGAAGAGTCGAGCATCATGTTCCAGAGAGCGAAAATTCAAGAAGCTAAATTGGCTGCAAAACTTGTTGAGATTCTTAGGAAGCATCAACATCCATCAATTAAGGTTCCAAGAATTAGGAGGTTTGTCATAGAGTTGTCGATCTGGATGATGAGAGATAAAAGAACAAACATTCAAGTGTTCAGAAATCTGGGAATGGATAAGGAAGTGGAGTACATTATAGAAACTACGTCAGAGCTAGAGAGCTTGAGAGCTTTAATGTTTTCTCAGGAACAGTTGGAATGAATCGACACACTGTGACTATTCATGCGCTGGTTGATACTGCAATGAAGTTGTTGGCTGGGGAAAAGGAGTGACAGAAACTTCAACAGTTATTGCACAAACACTGTTTCAGGTTAATAATACTTTAGCCATTCAAATCCAATACTGTTGTAAATATTTAAGTATATGGTAGAGCATTCTTTTTCTCTAATTTAACATTATTATGTAGAGAGCTATTACAGAAACATTTCATAAGTTACAGTAATATATTGTAATTCGCAACAAGTTCCGCTGCTGTTTATTTTTATACTGCTTTTACTTGACAGAGCAAAGTATAAAGATGGCAAAGATCCAGCCAAAATTTGCCAAACAAGATCACAATAAATTATAAGTTAAAAACCAATGAAAGGAAGTATATGACCACGCAAAAGGCAAACGACCACATTTTGTGTTTAGTATCAATTTTTGGCAGATGAGAGCAAGCATAAATGTCCAACATCTGAGAAATGTTCTGAGGAATCTTTATACTCACTATGCCCTTCACTTTTGGCACAAAACGTAGTTGAAGTACACAACAGTAGACAATTTAAAAAGTTCAAGGATATGCTGACCATTAAATCTCTTTGACAAATGTGGGAGCGGACGATGAAAGTAGTAACATAGGGTTCAACACTGTTTTGATAAATTAGTAATTTGTTGGAAACAAAAACTTCCATTAGATTGAGACATAGTTGATTGATTGATCGATTAAATGACAAAAACCTATGTGGTGCAGTTCCAAATTACTTCTAGCAGATAAGCATTGCTTACCTGCTTGAAGATAATGTTTAGTTTATCCAATCCAGAGAAAAAGAATTAACTTAAATAGCCGGCAACCCAACTATTTAACTAATTGAGTAACTAATTGAAAATATGAGATGTGTTCCATTTGTATACAATACACAAACACTATAAAACTGAATAAAATAGAGAAATTTGAGTGCTAACAATTGCAAGATTGTCATGAAAAAATTGTGCACATCACCTGTACATCTACTTAACACATTTTGGTAATCCATAATTTACAACAAACAATGGGCCTATGAGCCTAATTTCTTCACATTGGGAATACATATACAAGCTGAATCACTTGTACCAAACAAGGAAAACCTATGCCCCCCCCCCCCCCCCCCCCACAATTTCCCACAACCACCTGCCACAACTTACCAGCCCCTGACAGAAAGTACAAATATTTACTCCCCCAAAAAATGTACATCCAGCAAACAGCAAATTTCTATAACCGCTATAACTTTTTCTGCTACGCGTAATCCATTCCAAGTGTTTTCTTTGTAAAAAAGTCAATCCTCTAACCATTATCTGTTCTTGAAGAAGTTGAGATCCCAACGACGCAACAAACCATCCATGATATTACTTGTTGGGTTCTTTACAACGGTCACAGTGGCTTTAGTACCATCAACCACGTCAACATTGGACGAACTTTGATTGCTGATGGACGTGTCACGATGAGAAGACGCCCCATTGCTTTTCACTTCTTTCGCCAATAAAGTACTGTTAGCTGGAGTTGCTGATACTTTATCAGTATCTTGAACTTGGACTTTGGCGTCTGAATCATGTCCATTAGAAACTATGGCACTAGCACTAATTTCTTTCGATGGAGTACATTGCTTTGTAGAAGCTGACTCCTCTTTACTGTCCTGCAAAGGTTGAGGAAGTTCTTCGACAACTTTTGAGGACACTTGCTCGGCAGGGGGAGGTTTTACCTCCAAGTCTTTTAAAGACTCGAGTACTGCTTTCATTAACATCTGATATTTTGTCAACGGACAAAAGGTCAAATAGTGAAAGAATAGAAAGAATACTGAAGCCTACAATTAAGCGACTAAATCCTGTAAACCTCAACGTACTTACCCTTTCTTCTTCCTCCACATTACTAGGAAAATCTGCCAAACTATCAAGTGAGTATTCCACATAGTCATCATCATCTATTGATGCAGGAACATTGGGACCAAACGGGTCACCATTGGAAAGTTCAAAGCTGATCATTTTTGAAGATGATGGGACAGAGTCGGTTCCAGTACCTTCTTCCTGGAGAAAAATATGTATGAAACTATGAATTAGTTGAAGTAGCAGAAATTACTTTTGCCCAGCCATACGAACATTTCAAAATCGAAAAATTAATACAGGCATCTTTTGTCAAACTCTATTGGGAGGCCGAATCGCCAAAGAAACATGAAAGCATATCCATAAATTCTTGAAGCAGACTAATTCCTTCCAGTTAAAGTGGATATTTCAGGTGATTGATTTTATGGAAGAACATTCGGGGAATATAAGCATTTTAAGAAAGTTTTCCTTGTTAAAATCTCCATAAATAATTCCGAAATTTGTGGAATTACCTGGTCTTCAGTCTGGTTATCCTGCGCAGATATGTCAGACGGGACCTGAACCAATTGAAATAAACAAGAATGAGACAGAAAACATAGGATAAACTTTTTCATGAGTAAGCACGGTTTTTTGTAGACATGCAACAGAGATGATTTGATTAACTTAGCAGATGGTAGATATGCAATAGAGATTTACTAGAAAGGTTTCTCATGACAGATCTATACTCTCATATCTATGTTTCTCACCACGTAGACACACAGAAGCCTAAAGCACTCGAATCCAACCAGACGCATTAACTGGGGTTAGCGCAGTTCATGGTTGAAAATGTATAAAGAGCCAAAAAAAAATTATTTTATCCTCAGCATTTCTCTGTTTTGATCTCATCCTCCTTTCCCCATCCACCATCCTGGGATTACCCCTGTAGACACTTACCCCTTCCCTTCCCTTTCTGTCACCCACTCACCCCTAACTGTCCCCTTTAAAGTAGCTTCTTGCCTTTGATCACTCCTTTTCCATCACAAAAATCCTCAGCAGCACGGATCTCCCCCTAAACTTCTTCTTCCAAGACAAAATGAAATATCATTCAACCTTGAATGGAATTTTCTCAACAGAGGGGGTGGGGTGATTCCTGTCCAGTCACTAGCCCTGCAATTGCCATAATCTCCTTGCCACTATGGTAATGACTTGGGCATGTCTAGCTGCCATATCTTAACTTGGGGAAAAAATCACCTCTGAATTGTTTAAGGAGAAGCTTGAATTTCAACCCAAAGGAGGCACCTTGGATGAAATCCTTGTTCTTCGTTTGCACCAACTTCTATGTGACGAGACCAAGACTCGTTACCACTAGAACTAACAGCGGCACCAAGCGGCAGGAGATCGATTGAAACGGCAGGCCAACCGACCCTCTCCACCCCACCCCCACCCCCACCCCACCCCCAAAAAAACTCCCCTAACTGCCTATCTACCCATGTACATAGCTTGATCAGAGGTCAAGATTGTGGTGCGAATAAGCAATCTGAACTGAATATAACTAGTGAAGGAAAGGGGAATAATAGGAAAGCTTTCTTTTTTCACCAAAAGAATGGCATAGAAACGGAAAAATTGGCAAAGAAAAGCAAAAGATCTGGGGAAGGAGTAGCTGTGTAACGATTGCAGATCCAGAGGCGAGAGCAGAAGGGGAACATGAGAGTGTCTGCAATAGAGCATGAGGAAGTAGTGGCAAGGAAAAGCAAAGTCTCCTTATGCAAAAAATAATAATAATAATAATAATAATAATTAAATAAAAAAATAAATTTTAATGCACAATGTAGTGGACACAAGTTAAGCAAATAGTGGGGTCAGGTCGTGCATTGTCGTATGTCACAGAAAGGAAAGCACAGTTCTATAAACCAACTCAGGTAAAGAAGTTCCATAGAAATGGGTGTATAGAGAAAAAACATCCTATGAATGCAAAAGTTCTTTTGACTATGCTATGTAAAATATGGGTCACATCAGAATATATTTTGAATCAGCCAATTCTATAATTTCAAAGAAAGAAAAGGGAAATTGCAGATTTACACTAACATGCATTTGGTTACAAGCATGTATGTCGTAACTGTTGAATTGTGTGAACATCTCATCTAAAAGTTTAAGCTGCTAGAGAGAGCACACTTTTATATATTTATATCTTCAATACGTCCCCTCACGTGTTGGCCTGATTATTTCGCACCGATCAAGCACATCGAAATTCTTTTTAATACTTGGTGGAGGTGATACTTGAATCCAAGACCTTATACCATGTTGAATTGTGAGACCATATTATCTAAAATGTTAAGTTAATACAAAAATCTCATTCTTAATATTATATCTTCAACAGTCAGTAACTACACATTTCCACCTGCTCTTTTCAACTCTGACTAAGTTATTCAAGCATACATGTCCGTGTATAAATTTCTTTTCCATCACTTGAGTTTCTCCTCTTAAAACCCCCAAACTTTTCCGTAATAGAATTGAGCTCATGCCATCTATTTTACCAACCAAAGCAACAACTTGAAGGTTTTTCTGTTACCTCTGTCCGACTCATGGGTCTTTTGGAGCGAACCTGCTTTATTACATCTTCAGTGCTACTAGTTGGTGCAGCTGCAACTGAGAACAAATTAAACATGAATAACAGTCAATATTTGAATAGCATGAAGAATCAACATAAAACCCGTTCTCCCCTTCTCTAAGATAAAAATTTGGAGGAAATGAAACAGCTGCTGGAAATAAAAGAGAAGAAAAAATTAATACCATCATGGACATCATCCATAAAGTCAACTTCATGGACTGTACTCCAACTGCCCTGGAAATAATTAGAGTTCGAATCCAATGAGTTATTAGCCTAACTCAGCAGTTTCCACGCACTTGAACCAATAATGACATGGATTCATAGAACTATACCTTGCCAAAATAATCTTGTGGCATGTCAAAGAATGCACCCACTGCTTCATCCTCTGGTGGTTGCAAAACATTGTTGAAGAAGATACTTATAGAATCAAAATAAAACTGTGGACGTGGAGAGTTGTGATCACCCTCAAATATTATAATATCCTTGTCCCCCTGCCAACATTAAGTTCACTAAACAATAAGAAACAAGATGGAATATACTGGCATATGTCATTTCTGGACAAACAGCAATAAATACCAGTTACAAGAATGAAAAGTGTTATAAAACACGAAGTTAATTGCTACATAGCGCATAAAGGAGCATAGCACTAAAGAACTGGCGTTCTAAACCGAGAGATCCACTTCAAGAAGAAAAAGAAACATTTGACATGCCTTTACACCCATAAAGTCTGTAAAATTAAGAACAAAAGAAAAAAAGACTATCCAATTCTTTCCTTTTTCTCCTTTTTTTCCGGAAGGGGGGAGGGGGTAAATTAGACAGTTACCATGTACGCCTCAAATACACGATCAGAGTGATGGGGCTGTATAAAATCATCATCAACAGCATGACCCAGTAAAACAGGGACAAAGCATGACTTTGCCACCTACATAAAATTTAGCATAAAGAAACGATCAAAGATGGTCAATAAAATTGTTTAAAAAAATAAATGGAACTATCACTTCCAAAAACGTTACACCAAAAAAAACTTGATACTAATAGGAAAACTTCCTACAGTATCTTCACTTACACACTGTTCTATTTCTCAATTGCTGAAGGTTGTCAAACATAAAAAAGTCATATTATCAGAACTCATACGTAAAACACCTTCCAGAGGAAATACCTTAATTGTGTTCAACTCGGTTATGTCAAACTTCGCCTTTTTTAAAACCGCTCTGCGCATATATTGGATTGCAAACTTTACCTAAAATAACAGGAAAGGAGGAAGCTTAGAAAGAGCAATGAATTAGGAAGAAAACAGAACAGAAGGCCACTCCTTCAGTTGCAAAGAGAAAATATGAGAATAACCCAAGAAAAGAACACAGAAAGTACATTTCAAAATGCACCAGATAAAAATATTTCAACTATAAAACTTTACAGTGAACTTGGGCAGCCGGATTTTGTAAGTGTCTACAAGTTCCATCATCAAATCAACCAAATCAGAGAAGGGGCTGTCTAAAACCATTCCAGCAATGGATGGATCCTCAGCACCGTACATGAGGCTGCAAAGTCGATGTATAAGTCAGTCACTTTAATACGGCTACCAGTGACGCACAATGTTATAGGTATATACCTGACCATATACAGCAAAAAAAAAAGGTAGAGAGATTGCAAGCGCATGCAATCTGTCAAGTCAAACTGATTTCCGGAAGTAAATCGATATGTTAGCTCGCTAGAAAAAGAAACCCTTTCTCGTAACAAATAATTAACTAGCCAAAAAAGGAAAACCTTTCTCGTAACAAATAAGAAACTCTTTGAGACTGAAGACTTAATCTTGCGCATGAAATATCCCATCTTCTCTTGATATACCTAATAAAAAATAATATTTCTCATCTAATGTGAAACTTAGCAGATCAAGACCAATTTTGACTATTCATCTGTTACGCTTGATGACTACTACTTTTTGGCCAAACAAACCTTTCTTGTGCTTAAGGGGGCAAGAACGACGTGAATGGTTTAGCCATACAAATTTATGATCCTAAAATACTAAATTTAAGTATGTGTTGAACGTGCTAAATGGTAGTAAGATAAATGATCTTACTACTCTTATCACAAAAAAATGCTGTGATCCTAAAACACGGGATTTAATATGTTTTGGAAAATTTTGCATTTCTCTTGTCTCATCCATTAACTTGCCTCATTGTGTTGTGCCTACGGCGAAGCTTGTGTATGCCTAAGAGCTGTACACACAGTCTTGGCTCCCTAAAGCCTCACAACATCATAGCACAAGATATTTTGAATTTAAATATTCTTACTAGTACACAGTGAAAATCTTTTCAGCTAGATCCAACTTTAGATTGCTATAGGCTTACATCAAAATGATAATATACCAAATTAACCAGGTATGGATGTCAAAGAACTACAACTAAACAATGTTCTATCTTTTTGTGGATTCAGCATGCCTTCAACATCTTTAAAATTTGTTGCACTTTCTTTTTGGGCCATCTCAAAGGCAACAACCAGTACTTTTACTCCAACATAAAAAAACCCACCAGTGTTTCTTATATAAGAAAAACAATGAAGGCAAGTTTCACAGAATTAAAACTGAGGAAAGCGGCTCCAAGTCTTTTTTTGAAATGGAAAAGCGGCTCCAAGCCTTTTATTTCCCTGGTTCTTCAACAATACAGATCACCAGCAGGTTATTCCACTTGCTAGTTAACCCTCCTTATGCCAAGAATCTGTATGCAAAACAGTGTATATGGATGCAGCAGGATCAACAAAAAAAGCAAAGAAATTAGAGTACCTAGTAACTGCACCCATTGAACGGCCCCACAAGCCAATCAAAGAAACATTGCCATCTGTCTGCAGATATTCAACCACAGCTCTGAGATCATCCTTCTGAGAAACAGACCAAAAAAATGTCAAAATTCATTAACAATAGAAGGCAACAACAACGGGCAGTTGTTGGTAACAAGTTGTAACTCAACAAGACATCCCAGCAAAAGTAGAAGATTCTGACACATAGATCATGGCTCAGACTAACATGTCACCCCCCCCCCCCCCCAAAAAAAAAAAAAAACTCCTTCATACCCATCCCACCCCCACCCAGCTTGTCTGTAAGAGCATTTAGGTACTTGTAATTTCACTGATATGCCATATTTAAAAGAAAAAATAACTTCAGCTTCTTTTGCATATTATAGAGAGTAAACATTGCATAAAGAAAACTGTAAACAGCACTGACTTATAAAAAAGGAGAAGAAATAGATAAACAATGTCAGCTATGGTACCAAAAGCTAAGGCATTATATTTCAGGCTTATCAGTTGCGGATGAGGAAACAATTTTGTCTCTATTTTTTACAAGACCCTGCACAGCAAATCTCAAATAATGCTTTAGACTTAACAACTAATCACCTTCTCTAAAGTATTTTAAGATAGAATAGGCACAGGCAGCATTTATCCAATAACTTATCAACAGGTCTAAGCTTTCATTTGAATCTCAAATAGAATAATCAGCTACTCACTTCATTCCACCCCAATGTAACGTGCTCGCCTCCAGAAATTCCAGATCCAGAGAAGTCAAGGGTGAAAACAGTTATGTTTAGTGGCAATAATATAATAGCAGCTTCACTGGCATCTGCTCTACATCCGCTGCCAAAGGATCATCCAAAACAACTTTTTAGCAAAGAAAACTATTAAATGAAGTCAAAATATAAATAAATAAAAAAGTTCTTCTCCGTATAATCGCTGCATCAAAGGAAAAGTACAGTAATTTTCTAGCGTAAAAACAGGAAGAGTACTACTTAACCTTCACTAACCTGTTTCCATGACAGTAAATCACACAAGGCAGTGGCTTTCCTTCTGGACGAATAAGAGGCATATAATGGGTACATTTAAGAGCATCATCCCTACTATTTTTAACCTGCAAATCAGTAAGGCCATTAAAGTTAAAATGACTAAATAGTAACTCGAAATACAGACAAAAGGTGAACTGTTCAATAACATTAGCAATGACCTAAAGAGTTTGTAAATAAATCTTTAAAAAAAGTATACAACAACAACCCAGTATAATCCCACTAGTGGGGTCTGGGGAGGGTAGTGTAGTGTGTACGCATACCTTACCCCTACCATGAGGTAGAGAGGCTGTTTCCAATAGACCCTCGGCATCCTTCCCTCCAAAAACTCCCCACCTTGCTCTTGGGGTGACTCGAACTCACAACCTCTTGTCTAGTATACTGTCTATAACAACTTAAACACTCAGATGAGGTAGTCACACAATCCATCATGGTATCAGAGCGCATGCAGAGGTTGTAAGTTCAAGTCTCACCGCAATCCATTTCACAAGCTTGGTCCAATAACAAAAATAGTAAAAACTATAGCTTTTATATTAGGTAACCACACAATTCTTCGGAGTCCATATAAACAAACAAATAAAAGGGCAGCCCGGTGCACTAAGCTCCCACTATGCGCGGTTGCGCCAAGGCTCCCCTTCATAACAAGCAAATAAAAAGACCACAAACAAAAAGACAAGATCAACCTCTATTAATTTCCTATAGCCATAAGTGAAGGATTGAACTTTTTTCCTGAAATGATTTTTGTAATCTTTTAATAAGGATCTCATGGTGTGCTTTCTCCTTGTTGGCATGACATGTTGATGATTATCGGGAAAGCCTCACATAAAGGGAGTCATCAGATAATCTTTGCTTCCGAAAGTTAACTCTTGCCCCCACCCACTTCAATTTACATGTTTTAACAGAAGTCTGCCAACTCTTCGCGTAAGGCAGTTCCATGTGGCATCATGATGCGATCACTTCTCCATTCCCCAGCTCCTCACAGTATTTCTCTGTTATGACTTTACTCCATAAAGCATGTTCCTCTATGGACATTACTTATAGCAATTGTCGTGTTGCTTCTCAACACATCATTCTAGAGAATAGCATGCCTCTTTATCTGTCAGGTTCTACAACCTAATTATGAAGAGCAAAGGGATTTAACACAGTTCCCATGGATATTGATGTTACAAAATAGTATTCAGATTTTTTCTTTCCATTGGTCAAAATTAACAAAGTAAAAAGTTCCAGCTATAAAGTTTTGCTTATATTCGTTGTTTTATGAACATCACTTTATATTTGAATACATACAACAATAACAACAACAACAACAACAACAACAACCCAGTAATAATCTCACTAGTGGGATCTGGGGAGGGTAGAGTGTACGCAGACCTTACCCCTACCCCGAGGGGTAGAGAGGCTTATATTTGAATACATAAGTCTGAAAATTGATCAGATAACTATGATTCTTTGTTTTGCTCCCATTATAATATTAGATCTGTCTCTACTTGATCAACTATCAACCTATTTCATATTAGTAAATGTACTTCATTATCACTTTCTAGTTTTCCAATGTCAACTGTCTCGTATTAGTTCTCCAACTCATTACTTGGTTATTAACAACTATGTTACTCGGACTCTTCAAAAATGTTGTTGGGTGCGTGTCGGATCCTCCAAATTTAGTGCATTTTTGGAGGATCCGAATTTGGAAGATCCGACACGGGTGCGGCAGCACTTTTGGAGAGTCCAAGCAACATAGATTAACAACACAGAGCCAAATAAAGAATACACGTAAACACGGCTAAAGAAATACATAGTCTATTCAATGAGTAGATAAAATATTTTTTGACAACTAATACCAGCTCTGGGAAATATAAACAGAAAATATATGAACTAGTAAATAAATTAATTGGAAATAGTCTATTTAATGAGTAAATAAAACATTGACATGGCCTAAATTTCAGAGAAAAATAACTGAAAATAACAGGATATTAATTACCAACGCACTCACCTCCAGATCCTTCCTTTGGTACCATTTCCCTTTAAGCATGAATTCTTCATCTAGTAGGTCATTTTTAGGATCATACTCAGCCCTGCAATACACAGGAAGTAGAGTCGTTAGTTTAAGATTAGCATCAATTATAGCACAATAATTAGAAGAAGAAAATGGGTATAGGTCAGTTGTCAGGGCATGTTATAAGGAACTCAATTATCTTGGCAGTAAACTCAATTATCTTGCTTAGAAACAGATATTTCGCTGCTTCAAGCCCCTTTCCAAATCCCAGTGTAAAAAGAATAAAAGTTCCTCCAGGTAATTTCTGGAAATACCCTTTCCAGAGTTAGTTCTTTCGTGTACCACAATGGATGAATCAGAACCCTAAGTCTAAGAAACATCTCCTCCTTTATATTCTTAGGTTCAGAATTGACAACGGAAATTGGAAAGAAAATGAGATACACAAAATTTCAAAAGAAATTCCATAAACTGAAAAGAGGATTCCCACTATATGACATGGATATGTACTAAATATGAAGTCTTTATCACCTGTCAACATGCTTGCATTCCATAAATAGCACGATAATGTAGCTCTTTTAGTTTCTTCCCTCGGGAAAAGCAATACTAAGAGATACTTCCAAATTCCAAATTATAGAAACACGCCTTAAACACAGTCATTAGTCTCAATGGTGGATCCAATCAAAAGATGCACTGTTCAATATCAAATAAAGAGGAAAGGCAATACATTTCACAAATTTTGCAAAATCACTTGCAAAATTTTCATTTGTTTGGATTAAAAACCCTATATTTCAAGTCTCGAACGTATATCAGGCCCTAAATAAACACAAACAAATTACCTGTCAATTTCAAAATTTTAAGGAAATTCAGTACTTGAGTGATTATGATTTACACCTAACTTTTCTGCACATGAAGTACAAAACAATAACTCCTAAGATCAAGAAACCTAAACCAGACAAGTGCACAATAAAGAGAAGCATAAAAAGTAGACCCCCACATCCCCAAATTCTCCAGATAACCCCACATCAAATTAAAACTAACCCACGTCATAATTTGGGAAAAAGATTCAAACTTTACAAACATAAACACAAAAGCAAATATACTTTGCATAGGTCTTACAATTTCAATTAGCAAAGTAAGACACTACACTAAATAGAAAACCCCCACATCAAATTAGAACTAACCCACATCAGAATTTGGGATAAAGATTCAAACTTTACAAAAATAAACTCAAAAGCAAACATATATGCATACTGTAGCAATTAAAACTAGCAACAAAAATAATTGCAAAATTGGAAAAGGGGTTTATCAAGATCATACCTTGGGGGTCGAATAATAAAGTTGACAAGCTGTTCCATAAGATTTAGGTAATTCAAGATCTTCTTTCTCTCTCCCAAATAGGAAAGTGTTTTATGATTAATTTTGTTAAATATAAGATGTGTTAGAGGGCGGAAATTTTAGGGAAGAAATGAAGAAGCACTATTTTGGGGGGAGGGGGGGGTTAATGTTTTGTTCTTCTTCTTTCTTTTTTTTCCTCAGAAGAAGAAGAAAACGAGAAAAGAGCGGCCTTTGGCACTTTGGTTCGTTGCATTGGACTCCATTTTGCATTTGATACTTCGCACACAAAATCAAAAAAATTCGCCAACCGTCCTGTGTGTCATGTCATCCAACTCCTATCACGTGTGTCTTCACGATATTCTTAAGAAAAATTTATTACTCCTTTTTGCTTCGTCAAATGATAAAGAGTAGCTTAAAAAAGTGATTTTTTTAGCTTAAATAGTTAAAGTTGCCCATCTTATCATTATCTTATCACTTTTGACTTGTTTTAAATAGTTTTTACTTATTTTAATTATTTTTTAATTTTGTCAAACATCGGAAAAAAACTAAAAAGAATTTAAAAACTAATTTAACAAGTAATAAAAGTCAATTCAAATACCCTCAAAATTTTTAGAGTAGAAAGACCCATGCTTGTAAAACAATTCTTGAATTCAATGATTGACAACTTAATCTTTATCAGATAATGATAAACTACATAAAATTATTAGAAAGATCAAGTTTAAAGTTAAAGCATGTTAAAATTTATAAACGAAAGAAAAAAAAAATTGACTCTTCATATAGTAATAATATTATATTTTAGATGTACTAACTATTTAAAGTGTAGAAAATGAACCAACTGAATCCCACGTGGATTTCAAAAACATTGATAAAGAGCCTATATACTAGTCTAATACTACCTAATAGTCTACTATCATTCTTGTAACTATAACTATTTTTTTTGCGAACACAATATATCATGTCTAAATTAGAAAGAAAATAGTAGGGGGGCGAGGGGGACAAGAGCTAGAAAAATCAAAAATTTACCTATAGATTTTTCGAAGAGAAGTTGAAATGTAATTTTTATGATATTTTAGTAATTATACAAAAAGTATTACAAGTTACAATATTTTACTACAAAAAATACGTCAAATATTGAGAAAATTGTGGTTAGAAACAGTAGTTTCACTCTAATACCCTATAATAAAAGTCCGATATAAAATGGGTTTTAAGAGAAATAATATTTAAAAAAAAAAAAAGTAAAGTGGTATTTTACAGTAAAAGTAGGTTGTGGAAAAAGCAAAATAAAATTGGCCTTTACATTCTGGCAAGATGATGGTTAAAGGGGGGAGAAAATGGTGATCATGCCTTGTAACCTTATACACACTTTGATGCAGTATGTAACCTAACCTTAAACACAATGGCTCCACTTGTTTCTTTTTTGATACATTAACAATATCGAAGCTTTAGAATATTAATAGTTAGAGACAAATGAAAATACCGTTTAAACAATAAACGTTCTCAATAATTTATTTATAATCTCACAACATTAGACTAAAGAAAATATAAAACAAAAGTTAACATAATGTTCATAATAAAGCGGAGCTAGAAGGTTATGTATGTGTTCGGCTGAATCAAATAATTTTAGTCAAAATTCTACATGTGTAAATATATATTATAAGCTATGCGTTTTGTTATAAGTAGTATTCTTTATGAAATAATTATTTGTTTGTTTATTTAATTTAATAAAATTTTATTTTAAATAGATCATGTATTCGTCCGTGTATCATTTACTTATATAGTAGATGATTTAGTGTATAGAGTTTAACTTATACACGAAAGATTAAATCAACGGTTCTTATAAGTCAAAAAGTTTATGTTCACAATCTAATGATGGAAATGGATAAATCATCGGAATATTTGTAGCCAGTGGCAGAAGCAGAATTTTCGATAAGGAGATTCAACAAAAAAAAATATTAAAGAAGACTATATGGCCGGTGAGAATTGAATAAGTAACCTTACAAAGGTTTTGAACCCCCTTGACCATTGATCTATACTTTTTGGTTGTGTCAAGGGGATTCAAAATATAATATATAGAGGTGTTTGCCTTATATACAACAACAACAACAACAACAACAACAACAACAACAACAACAACAACAACAACCCAGTATAATCCCACTAGTGGGGTCTGGGGAGGGTAGTGTGTACGCAGACCTTACCCTTACCCTAGGGTAGAGAGGCTGTTTCCGATAGACCTCGGCTCCCTCCCTCCAAGAACTCTCCACCTTGCTCTTAGGGTGACTCGAACTCACAACCTCTTGTTTGCCTTATATGTATTGTGAAATTTTCCAGCAAGGGGGTTTGAGTGGACCCCCTTCCACCCCCTAAATTCGCACATGGTTGTAGCACAAGATTAAATATAATTTATCTTGATTATGTAGATAATTTAATTTTGACTTTTTGTGCTACTGCATTTTGTATGTAATAAAATGATCAAGTAGAGATAAGTATTTTATACTGACTCAATAAAATAATTCTCTGGCTCATTCAATGTACTTATACTCTTAATCATGATATATAATTACTATTAGTTGTGTATGTTATTTATTATTTTAATTTATTAAAAGGCAATATTCTTTTTGTTGGTCAACAAGGCTAGCAAAATTGGACAATGATAATATACATTGATGAAATAATAATTAGTTGATAGAATTCATATCTAGATTTTGAGATTGATGATACACCTTTACGAAAACGTCGTTTTCATGTGTAAACCCGACCGATGAACATGAAATAAGTGAAGCGAAAATCTAAAGGAAGTAATCACTAAATTAAATAGTCAATAATTAAATTTAGTTGATTAGTATGTGAATCTTAACATGGGGAGTTAAATAAGGTAATATGGAAGAATTTTAAAATTGAATTAAGGAGTGCAATTACAAATTTTTAGTGCAATAATTCATAATTTATTATGGTAGAAGCTAATTTTGAATTGATCAAAATTAGTTTCATAATAGGAAGCCTTGCTAATTAAATCTGTGGTTTTGAAAAAGGATTTTGACCCTAAAAACATGTGTATATACATGGATTTTCGCCGAATTTTTGATGTTTTTTCCTTCAAATTTTGCCAACACAAAAAATTTCTTTCTAGATATTATTTGAGTAATACAATAGAGGACTACAGAATGTTTGGAGATCGTGATCGTGCTTGTGGTGGCTTTTTGATTGAGTTGCTATGAAACTAGAGGTTTACGTGATAGACGTACTTAGTTTACGCTTCAATAGGTAACCCGTATAAACTTCGATCTTCATATGTAACAGTTATTTAATTTACACGTGAATTTGACGCTAGATTGCTTCCGCTACGTTATATAATCCATCAACCTGGGTGGCAACTCGAAGCAACAACATTCTTTATAATTCTTCGATTCCATGGCTTGAGAAAATATCAGCCATGTTGATATTTGTCGTCTGCTCTCTTTGCTTTCTTTAGTCAGCATTTTGAATCCTTACAAGGGCAGAATGAATTTTCGAAACAATTACATTAGCGAGGGGTCATTGCTTCTCACCAATAAAGTAAAGTGAGTTGAAACAAGTGTGCCAGTGAAGAGAAGAGCGGTTTGAGGAACAAGGAGATGAAATGTAGATAAAAACTAGAGCTTTTTTCCCATTTGAGTTCTAGGAATTCTCTACTTTTTCTGTCTGCTTCATCAAATATTTTTTTCTCCATTTCTTTATTTATAAGCTGATTGTTTGGGAAAAATATAATGACACTGGAATTGAAACTAACTATTGGTACAATTCTTAAAGTAATTAAATATGAAATTGTTTACCCGAGAAATCAGATAAAGTTAAATTTGTGTATGGTTCTAAGGATATGTGATACCCTTTGATACAAATCGTATGGAGAGATAGAAATATGTGTATCCTTGACTATGAGAATGGGAATAGTGAGCAAAAAGAATGAATAAGATAAAGTAAAACAAGCACAAGGAGATATCTTTCAATATGAGAAGTGATCTTTTATTACAGTGTATTCGGTCTGTTTCTGCTTACAAGGATTTCCCATTTTATAATAGAGGGATACTTCTTTATTTATAATAAAATAAAGCATATAGTGGAGGACCCATGATGAATTGTATCTTCCTCGATTCACGCCAAGATCATCTCCCTTAGTGCGGTTATAACGGCTCTGCGGTTATAACGGCTCTTGTCTGTGAGCTCGATATTGGCTCGAACTCATTATTGGGTCGAGCCCTCATTTGTGGCTTGATCTAGACCTTTGGGGTGGGCGTAGCGCATTTCCGACCTCGAAGAAATGCCTTTCGATTTCATCATCTTCCAAGTCATTTCCTTTGATGGCGCACGTATAAGAGGTCACATGTTCGTTGGGATCGGTTATCCCGTTATATTTTGGAATTTTGGGCATACGGAACTTCTTTGGGATCGGCTTCGGAGCTCCGCTCGGAGGGAAAGATTTTTGGACAAATTTTTTGGAATCCAGGCCCTTCAGTATCGGTGGTGCTCCACTTTTTTGTCGTTGGCTTCGGTTTTCTTTTCTCTTGATTCCACCCGTTTTGTCAGTTTCTCAAGCATTTTTATTATGTCGGGGTTGGTCCCGGGTTCTGCTTCACCCCGCCTTTTTGTGGGCGGTTCATTTATGTGGGCATTTTCTCGGGACGATTCGGGCTCAACTCATTTGGGGGCTCGGCTTTGGTTCTGCAATTGGTTTATCACTGCCTATTAAGCCTGTAACATTTCGAAGATCACACACAAGTTGATCTCGTCACCTTCGTCGTCGTGTGTACTCCGGGCTATCGATCGGGCTCCCCCGCGAATGCTGTTTTCGGGGTCAGTAGGCAAGTTTGCTTCGATAGCCACGTGTGAGTTAGCATCGATCGGATCAGCGACCGGTACTTCGTTGCCTCATTGTTGAGTACCACATTGTTGTTTTTGCCATGGTGGCCGGACTCAACATCTACATTCAAATGGGCAGATTGGGAGTTCGTCATTTTTAATATGACCTGAAAATAAAAGCTCAAAGAACAAGTGTAAAATAGAGTGCGTTATGAAAATTTGTATCAAATTGCCACTATTATCCTTAGCCCCACGGTGGGCGCCAAACTGTTTATCCTCAAAAACGGATAACAATTAAATTTGTAAGTAGTTTTAAGAATACGTGGATTAATTCAATACAAACGATAAATTGCGTTAGATTAAACAGATAAAGGACGTGATAAATTGTCAAACCAATCAAGAGGAGTGATCCCGGACTTAGTAACAGCTTATGGAATGCCTGCCTTCGAACCCGGGCTCATATTACTGATGATTTGATGAACAAAAGTGAGAACTTTGAATAACAGAGAAAATAAGAGTATATTGCCTTGATGTGCGTGTTACAATGTCCCTAATGAATAATCAGACCCCCCATTTATATAGTAGGGGAGTTTTATCCTAAGTACAATTCCATAAAAGGTAAAAATCTTATGTTTAACTAATCACCGATTCTCTGCCGATATGTGCCGAGATCCACGCCGTGATATCCGGCAAGTCGCGGACATCGCGGCCTTTTGTTGGTCATGCTCGGTTATCTGGTAATGCTCACCGAGGCTTTTGGGGTTCGAACCGGGACTAGGGGTCATGGCCCCGATACTCCCAAGGGCGGGTATTTTTCCCGGACCCCGGATCAAGGGGCTCCTTGCCTCGATTCCGGTTCCTTGCCTTTACGTTTCTTGCTCTGTTCACTTAATCAGAAATCGAGGTGTACCACGGGCTCGGTTTCACCCGTATACACATATTATTTTGGAAATCTTACAGAAATGTCCCAAATAAGTTCCAACATACCAACCTCTAGCCTTAGTCATAGACTTACCAAAATTAGCCAAGCACATATATATAAAAATTGAAAACTCGAATAAATAAGTTTTTTCTCCAAGAATCACACCAAAGTTCTCATTCCATATTTTAAAGCATGATTAGCAACATTAGATATAAGATGGAAAGGAAATTTCATGGATGAGGTAGCAAATAAAGTGATAAAATACATTATATATATATATATATATATATATATATATATATATATATATATATATATATATATATATATATACAAGATTCCAAAAATCTAAGCAAAAAAGGACCTTTTTCAATGGGTATGGTTGAAATTCATTGAAAGCATATAGATGAGTCAATATATAAAATTTGAGGAAGATTGGAGCTGATTTGGACTGATTTGATATCAAAATTCGTTGTTAAAATCTAGTTCCAAAAATTCTTCTATCACACATGTATCAAACATGTATCACACATGTATCTCTCATACGGGTATACCTGGATATACATGTGATATATATTTGATACAAATATGATACATATGTGATACACAAATGATACACATATTATTTTTTTCATGTTTATCTTCTACTTCGAATTTTCAATTCAAGCCACCTCAAAACTCTACCAAATTATCTCGAAACTTAGATTCAAGCTCCTTAAGATGTACTCAATCTATTCTAATAACATTCATTCAAAAGAATATAAAATTTTGACTTTTATTTAGCTACAAGTAGCTAATTGGCTAATATTAATAATATTTTATAAATTGACCAATTTTTGTAATAAGATACTTCTAGATGGATATAGTTGGTAATTTTCCTTTTTTTTTTTTTTGAACGAATCAAGTATATAGAGATTCATCTATTATAAAAGACTAATAATTTAAGCCATATGATGGCAAGGTGGAAACGAGATTTTATTTATTATTCGGTCATTTTGGAGGATTAAAAGTTTTAACAAAAAACTGCCCATACTTCTATTTTTCTTTTTCCTTTGGCTTAATAGCCTTTTAGGTTGTAAGTCAATCATAAGTAATTTGAATTGTGACGAGCACAATAACTATTACTACAATTGTTTTAAAACGTCTTTGGCTTTCAAATTAGGAGATGACTCCAAGGGATAATAAAGTCATTACTACGATCCCATAATTGATAAATGGTTGAGTTACATGGTAATGTCCAGATCATATTCATATTCCTTGCTTATATCTGAAAATTAAACCCCTACAATTCTCATTATTGGATACATATTGAAGCTCGATAAGCAACCAATTTTAATGAACAGAATAGAAATACATTAAAAGGCATTGTTAATTAGACGACAAGCAATATGTTTAATGGACATCAACAAAAGGAAACTCTCTGCAGCCATGAATTGGTATAATTCACTTGTCTTCTAAGTCTTTTTAGCATCACCTCCCCACGTCTACATAACAATTATCAACCAAAACTTATTTTCATTCAATTCTTCTCATAATGTTAAGAGGAAAGAAGGGAAAGTTCAGTACTCTGGAGAATATTGAGATTCAAACTTGAGGCATTATGATTTGAATTGTGAAAAGTTACTGAGATTTAAACTGGTGATACTATGGTTCGAATTGTGCGATCATAACCGTTAAATAATTCCCTTGATGGCAAATATAAAATTTAGTTAGTATTTCTTTCCTTGGACTTATATATATAAGAACAACTTTAGAATCTATTTTTCTTTTAATAATGATTTTGAATATATTTTAAAAATACCATTCGTTTATGATTTGAAGTTGTGTGATTGGAAAGGAAAAATGAAATAGAGACTTCGTTACAAGACTTTAACTTGACACAAGAAGACTTGTTGTAGTCCAATCTTGCAAGCCACAAGACCAGCTCAATTGCCTGTTTTCCACATTATTATCCGACAATTCAGATGCTAAATTAGTACTTATCATGTCTAAGTTCTGCACTAACAATTATCACAGAAATAACCAAAAAAGTACCAAATTAATTATTTTATGACAAATTGGGTAAATGCATTAATGATAATTCTCTCCTTGACTTTGAACCATTAGACGTGTTTTGATCGATATGGCCTAAAGATACACTTGTAATTGCCAAATTATTGGAAGTACAAGTTTTTTGAGTTAACTTCGCACTGCTAATAATTGAAGGTGGAAAATCTTCGCCATGTTTATAAGTGGAATATATAAACCTATCAATATTCGGAAAAGTCAAAACAGCCTCTTAAAAAGATGCAAAATAAAAATATGTATAATAGATCCAATACGATTCAGCTCTTTCTTAAATCTCACATGTAGCTAGAGTTTAATGCAGTGAAATATTTTTTATAAACGTAATTATAAGTACTTCAAAACAAATAGAAATACATTAAGTTATATACAAGCAGAGGAAGAACGATGTACTAGGATTTGAAATGTGTGGGTTCTAAATTTTAAAATAAAACACTGCTTTCAGCGGGAATCAAACCCTCATCTTTTCCAGCGAACCTAGAGCCCTTACCGTTGAACCAAAACCCCTTTTATTACTGGGTTCGGCAGTATATATTTAGTAAATATTTCAATACAAATACAGGGTTTCGGAAAAAATCACTGGGTTCGCCCGAACCCGCACCCACTACTGTAGCTCTACCCCTGGTATTAGATCATAATGATCCCTAACTAATATAAATCTTATTTGACAGTAGCTTGTTCCCCAAGAAAATGACACTTCCCACATCATGGGCTCAAGCTAGTTTAGAATAGTCATAAATAACTTACTATTTTAGGTGCTACCGTTCTTATTAAACTGTATATATGCAGCTTATTTATAAAGTTTGCTTTTACAAGAAGAAACTTCTGATAAGGAAAAATCAGGTAAAAAATGTGTGAGAATTCGTTAGATAAAGGAGAAACAACTTTATCCAAAATTAGTGGGGAAAGTGGCTTTTACATTTTACTTTATAGCTGCTACTTTTGTCTAGTCCAGTCTTGCATTATTAGTAACCATGACTCTGATTATAGTAACCCTCACCTTATATATTGATTTTTGTGGGAGACTAGATTGAAGGAGCAACGCGAAACATGATATATTTATTTGATTGTGTAAATATTTTTATATAATTTTTCTTCAAAAGGTGTTCAAGTAATCACTCTTGGCCAGCTCCGCTAAACCTTAATTATTGGGGTTTAGCTCTTTTAACAATTTTTTCTAATATTATCTTTTTAAGTCACGCATTTTTATTTTTATTTTTATTTTTTGCAATAGGCCGTTTATCCAGAATAGTGAAAAACTCTGTTGCCAAACTTAAAAGCAGAGGAGCCAAACAAACAAACAGCAGAAACTTGAAAAACTAACTTCCTTGAAAAAATAGCGGAAAGAGACGCAACTTAACGTTTGTCTTTCCTCCTCATTTCCACAAAACTTAAACGTGTACTCCAAGCTCAGTTTCTTTTCTCTGTCTCTCTCTACATATATATAAACTATTTTTATCAACACATTAACACAACATTCTCTCCTTCAAACCTCAACTCCTTCATGTCATAAGTGCTACTTTCTCGAGTTTTTTCCCTAACGAAATTTACCATTGTATAGCCAAAATTTCAATCTTTCTTGGTCCAAAAAAAGAGAAAAATGGATCGTAGATCATCGATAGAGAGCGAAGGAAGTGTTCATTTAGAGATAAATGAACTTAATGGAAGGTTAAGTATGACAGAAAGTGGAGGTCCAACAATCTTTGAACCTCAAAGTCCAATGGAGACAAAGAACAGCAGCACAACAAATTCTGTTTCTCCGAAAAGACCAACGATTCGTGCACCGGAGAAAAAGATTACCCTTTTTGCTCTGAGGTTAGCAGTGCTTGAAAAAGCAGCAACTGGACTAGGAACACTTGGTTTCATATGGGCAACAGTTGTTCTTCTCGGCGGTTTTGCTATCACTTTGAATACATCAGATTTTTGGGTCATAACTACTATACTGTTAATAGAAGGAACAAGAATCTTTAGTAGGAGTCATGAGCTTGAGTGGCAACACCAAGCAACATGGTCTATTGCTGATGTTGGAATCAGTAGCTTTCGCGCGATCAAATCCAGCACAAGAACCATTGTCAATGCTGCTAAAGCAATATTCAAGCCTATTTCTGATGTTACAAAGGGAAGCAGGCATGTTAACAACAGAGAAATTGCAAGGAATTCACAGTGGAATAAGCAGAAGCAGCCAACTCGAACGTGGACTAGTTCTGAGGTTCCTCTGCTTCCATATGCGAGATGGATGTTCGTAGCAAGAAATGTTAGCAAAATGCTGTATTGGCTCCAAATACTATCTGCAACAGCATGTTTGGTGCTATCATTAATGAAGCTTGTATTAAGGAACTTTGGTGAAGTGGCCAAAGGAGATACCGATAAGAGGAATAGGAAAAGTGCTCTACTTATATTCTATTCTCTCGCCTTCACGGAGGCATTGCTTTTTCTCTTGGAAAAAGCCTATTGGGAATGGAAGATCAACTTTTGTAGTCTGTTGGAGAAGGTGAATAAAGAGTGTGAATTGGGGCCATCAGGTATGACTTCAGTCAGAAGGTTTTTTTATGATGCTTATTCGAAAAGTGTTAATGGGAGCATATTTGATGGTCTAAAGATGGATATGGTTTCATTTGCTATTGAACTCTTAGCCTCTAACTCACCTGATGAGCAACTCATCGGTGCTAAAATCTTGCGAAAACTTGCTACGAGTCCACGGTTTTGTGATGACACACTTCAGAAGATTGGAACAAACATAGTAGTAATGGAAAGGTTGGTTGAGATGCTGAATTGGAAAGACATACAAGAAGAAGAGTTAAGGCTATCAGCAGCAGAGATTATATCAAAGCTTGCTGGTAAAAAGCAAAATTCTCTTCGTGTCGCGGGTATACCTGGTGCTATGGAGTCCATATCTTCACTTCTCCAAATCAGCAGAGGGCCTACTGGAGCAAATGATGAAATATGTGAAAAGAGAATCATCTTTGACAATGAAAATTATGGATTTTGGACATTCAATCATTTGGGGCTGCTGATTTTAAAGAAACTTGCTCGCGACCACGATAACTGTGGAAAAATAGGCAATACTAGAGGTCTTCTGCCCAAAATTATAGAGTTCACACAAGCAGGAGAGAGATTACTAAGAGATGAATCAGCAACACCAACGCAGATGTTGACACTAAAACGATCTCTTCAGGTCGTAAAGATGTTGGCGAGCACAGCAGGCGCCACAGGTAAAGAGCTAAGGAGAGAGATTTCAGAAATAGTTTTCACTATTAGCAACATTAGGGACTTATTAAGATATGGGGACAGACAGCCTACTCTACAACACTTGGGAATAGAGATCTTGAAAAGTCTTGCATTAGAAGATGATGCAACAGAGAGAATTGGAGGCACGGGCGGAATCCTTAAGGAGTTGTGCAACATTTTCCTCAAGGAGTCCATACCTAACAATCATGGTCAAGTAAGAAGTGCAGCAGGAGAAGCACTAGCTATGCTGGCACTTGAAAGCAAGAACAATTGCCATAGGATATTGAAACTCAAGGTCACTGGAAAGCTCGTCGAAGCATTGGAAGTTCCAGTGCTTCGAGTAAATGCAGCAAGAATCTTGAGAAACTTATGTGTCTACAGTGGATCAGGTTACTTTGAAGAATTGAGGGAACTTGCTGTTGCAGGACCAACTGTAAGTACCATACAAAAACTTATTCATTCAGTTCCTAATAGTATACTGCAGGTTAATTGAATTTTGTCTTTTCAGGTACTCAAAGCAATAATGACAGAGGAAAACAAGTTACAGGAAGTAATGATGGGAGTAGGTGCACATATATTCAAGTTTATAACACCAGAAGAGTCGAGCATCATGTTCCAGAGAGCGAAAATTCAAGAAGCTGAATTGGCTGCAAAACTTGTTGAGATTCTTAGGAAGCATCAACATCCATCAATTAAGGTTCCAAGAATTAGGAGGTTTGTCATAGAGTTGTCGATCTGGATGATGAGAGATAAAAGAACAAACATTCAAGTGTTCAGAAATCTGGGAATGAATAAGGAAGTGGAGTACATTATAGAAACTACGTCAGAGCTAGAGAGCTTTAATGTTTTCTCAGGAACAGTTGGAATGAATCGACACACTGTGACTATTCATGCGCTGGTTGATACTGCAATAAAGTTGTTGGCTGGGGAAAAGGAATGACAGAAACATCAACAGTTATTGCACAAACACTGTTTCAGGTTAATAATACTTTAGCCATTCAAATCCAATACTGTTGTAAATATTTAAGTATATGGTAGAGCCTTCTTTTTCTCTAATTTAACATTATTATGTAGAGAGCTATTACAGAAACATTTCATAAGTTACAGTAATATATTGTAATTCACAACAAGTTCCGCTGCTGTTTATTTTTATACTGCTTTTACTTGACAGAGCAAAGTATAAAGATGGCAAAGATCCAGCCAAAATTTGCCAGGCAAACGACCACATTTTGTGTTTAGTATCAATTTTTGGCAGATGAGAGCAAGCATAAATGTCCAACATCTGAGAAATGTTCTGAGGAATCTTTATACTCATTATGCCCTTCACTTTTGGCACAAAACGTAGTTGAAGTACACAACAGTAGACAATTTAAAAAGTTCAAGGATATGCTGACCATTAAATCTCTTTGACAAATGTGGGAGCGGACGATGAAAGTAGTAACATAGGGTTCAACACTGTTTTGATAAATTAGTAATTTGTTGGAAACAAAAACTTCCATTAGATTGAGACATAATTGATTGATTGATCGATTAAATGACAAAAAGCTATGTGGTGCAGTTCCAAATTACTTCTAGCAGATAAGCATTCCTTACCTGCTTGAAGATAATGTTTTGTTTATCCAATCCAGAGAAAAAGAATTAACTTAAATAGCCGGCAACCCAACTATTTAACTAATTGAGTAAGAGTAATAGTTAGTGTAAGTATAATATATGTATAATCCGTATGTAATTTATATAACCGTGTACCATCAGTGTACCTATGTATACCGCTAGGAAAAAGTAAATCGTAAATCCAGTTGCCTATTTGTAAAGATCCCAAAAGAGAATACTTCAAATAAATAGCATCGACACTGACAGATTTTCAGAGTTCTAAAAAGTAAAAGCATGTTTCCATGTTGAAAATATGAGATGTGTTCCATTTGTATACAATACACAAACACTATAAAACTGAATAAAATAGAGAAATTTGAGTGCTAACAATTGCAAGATTGTCATGAAAAAATTGTGCACATCACCTGTACATCTACTTAACACATTTTGGTAATCCATAATTTACAACAAACAATGGGCCTATGAGCCTAATTTCTTCACATTGGGAATACATATACAAGCTGAATCACTTGTACCAAACAAGGAAAACCTATGCCCCCCCCCCCCCCCCCCCCGCCCAATTTCCCACAACCACCTGCCACAACTTACCAGCCCCTGACAGAAAGTACAAATATTTACTCCCCCAAAAAATGTACATCCAGCAAACAGCAAATTTCTATAACCGCTATAACTTTTTCTGCTAGGCGTAATCCATTCCAAGTGTTTTCTTTGTAAAAAAGTCAATCCTCTAACCATTATCTGTTCTTGAAGAAGTTGAGATCCCAACGACGCAACAAACCATCCATGATATTACTTGTTGGGTTCTTTACAACGGTCACAGTGGCTTTAGTACCATCAACCACGTCAACATTGGACGAACTTTGATTGCTGATGGACGTGTCACGATGAGAAGACGCCCCATTGCTTTTCACTTCTTTCGCCAATAAAGTACTGTTAGCTGGAGTTGCTGATACTTTATCAGTATCTTGAACTTCGACTTTGGCGTCTGAATCATGTCCATTAGAAACTATGGCACTAGCACTAATTTCTTTCGATGGAGTACATTGCTTTGTAGAAGCTGACTCCTCTTTACTGTCCTGCAAAGGTTGAGGAAGTTCTTCGACAACTTTTGAGGACACTTGCTCGGCAGGGGGAGGTTTTACCTCCAAGTCTTTTAAAGACTCGAGTACTGCTTTCATTAACATCTGATATTTTGTCAACGGACAAAAGGTCAAATAGTGAAAGAATAGAAAGAATACTGAAGCCTACAATTAAGCGACTAAATCCTGTAAACCTCAACGTACTTACCCTTTCTTCTTCCTCCACATTACTAGGAAAATCTGCCAAACTATCAAGTGAGTATTCCACATAGTCATCATCATCTATTGATGCAGGAACATTGGGACCAAACGGGTCACCATTGGAAAGTTCAAAGCTGATCATTTTTGAAGATGATGGGACAGAGTCGGTTCCAGTACCTTCTTCCTGGAGAAAAATATGTATGAAACTATGAATTAGTTGAAGTAGCAGAAATTACTTTTGCCCAGCCATACGAACATTTCAAAATCGAAAAATTAATACAGGCATCTTTTGTCAAACTCTATTGGGAGGCCGAATCGCCAAAGAAACATGAAAGCATATCCATAAATTCTTGAAGCAGACTAATTCCTTCCAGTTAAAGTGGATATTTCAGGTGATTGATTTTATGGAAGAACATTCGGGGAATATAAGCATTTTAAGAAAGTTTTCCTTGTTAAAATCTCCATAAATAATTCCGAAATTTGTGGAATTACCTGGTCTTCAGTCTGGTTATCCTGCGCAGATATGTCAGACGGGACCTGAACCAATTGAAATAAACAAGAATGAGACAGAAAACATAGGATAGACTTTTTCATGAGTAAGCACGGTTTTTTGTAGACATGCAACAGAGATGATTTGATTAACTTAGCAGACGGTAGATATGCAATAGAGATTTACTAGAAAGGTTTCTCATGACAGATCTATACTCTCATATCTATGTTTCTCACCACGTAGACACACAGAAGCCTAAAGCACTCGAATCCAACCAGACGCATTAACTGGGGTTAGCGCAGTTCATGGTTGAAAATGTATAAAGAGCCAAAAAAAAAAAATATTTTATCCTCAGCATTTCTCTGTTTTGATCTCATCCTCCTTTCCCCATCCACCATCCTGGGATTAACCCTGTAGACACTTACCCCTTCCCTTCCCTTTCTGTCACCCACTCACCCCTAACTGTCCCCTTTAAAGTAGCTTCTTGCCTTTGATCACTCCTTTTCCATCACAAAAATCCTCAGCAGCACGGATCTCCCCCTAAACTTCTTCTTCCAAGACAAAATGAAATATCATTCAACCTTGAATGGAATTTTCTCAACAGAGGGGGTGGGATGATTCCTGTCCAGTCACTAGCCCTGCAATTGCCACAATCTCCTTGCCACTATGGTAATGACTTGGGCATGTCTAGCTGCCATATCTTAACTTGGGGAAAAAATCACCTCTGAATTGTTAAAGGAGAAGCTTGAATTTCAACCCAAAGGAGGCACCTTGGATGAAATTCTTGTTCTTCCTTTGCACCAACTTCTATGTGACGAGACCAAGACTCGTTACCACTAGAACTAACAACGGCACCAAGCGGCAGGAGATCGATTGAAACGGCAGGCCAACCGACCCTCTCCACCCCACCCCCACCCCCACCCCCACCCCTAAAAAACTCCCCTAACTACCTATCTACCCATGTACATAGCTTGATCAGAGGTCAAGATTGTGGTGCGAAGAAGCAATCTGAATTGAATATAACTAGTGAAGGAAAGGGGAATAATAGGAAAGCTTTCTTTTTTCACCAAAAGAACGGCATAGAAACGGAAATATTGGCAAAGAAAAGTAAAAGATCTGGGGAAGGAGTAGCTGTGTAACGATTGCAGATCCAGAGGCGAGAGCAGAAGAAAAGCAAAAGATCTGGGGAAGGAGTAGCTGTGTAACGATTGCAGATCCAGAGGCGAGAGCAGAAGGGGAACATGAGATTGTCTACAATAGAGATTAGAGCATGAGGAAGTAGTGGCAAGGAAAAGCAAAGTCTCCTTATGCAAAAATAATAATAATAATAATTAAATAAATAAATAAATAAAGTTTAATGCACAATGTAGTGGACACAAGTTAAGCAAATAGTGGGGTCAGGTCGTGCATTGTCGTATGTCACAGAAAGGAAAGCACAGTTCTATAAACCAACTGAGGTAAAGAAGTTCCATAGAAATGGGTGTATAGAGAAAAAACATCCTATGAATGCAAAAGTTCTTTTGACTATGCTATGTAACATATGGGTCACATCAGAATATATTTTGAATCAGCCAATTCTATAATTTCAAAGAAAGCAAAGGGAAATTGCAGATTTCAACTAACATGCATTTGGTTACAAGCATGTATGTCGTAACTGTTGAATTGTGTGAACATCTCATCTAAAAGTTTAAGCTGCTAGAGAGAGCACACTTTTATATATTTATATCTTCAATACGTCTCCTCACATGTTGGCCTGATTATTTCGCACCGATCAAGCACATCGAAATTCTTTTTAATACTTGGTGGAGGTGATACTTGAATCCAAGACCTTATACCATGTTGAATTGTGAGACCATATTATCTAAAATGTTAAGTTACTACAAAAATCTCATTCTTAATATTATATCTTCAACAGTCAGTAACTACACATTTCCACCTGCTCTTTTCAACTCTGACAAGTTATTCAAGCATACATGTCCGTGTATAAATTTCTTTTCCATCACTTGAGTTTCTCCTCTTAAAACCCCCAAACTTTTCCGTAATAGAATTGAGCTCATGCCATCTATTTTACCAACCAAAGCAACAACTTGAAGGTTTTTCTGTTACCTCTGTCCGACTCATGGGTCTTTTGGAGCGAACCTGCTTTATTACATCTTCAGTGCTACTAGTTGGTGCAGCTGCAACTGATAACAAATTAAACATGAATAACAGTCGATATTTGTATAGCATGAAGAATCAACATAAAACCCGTTCTCCCCTTCTCTAAGATAAAAATTTGGAGGAAATGAAACAGCTGCTGGAAATAAAAGAGAAGAAAAGACTAATACCATCATGGACATCATCCATAAAGTCAACTTCATGGACTGTACTCCAACTGCCCTGGAAATAATTAGAGTTTGAATCCAATGAGTTATTAGCCTAACTCAGCAGTTTCCACGCACTTGAACCAATAATGACATGGATTCATAGAACTATACCTTGCCAAAATAATCTTGTGGCATGTCAAAGAATGCACCCCCTGCTTCATCCTCTGGTGGTTGCAAAACATTGTTGAAGAAGATACTTATAGAATCAAAATAAAACTGTGGACGTGGAGAGTTGTGATCACCCTCAAATTTTATAATATTCTTGTCCCCCTGCCAACATTAAGTTCACTAAACAATAAGAAACAAGATGGGATATACTGGCATATGTCATTTCTGGACAAACAGCAATAAATACCAGTTACAAGAATGAAAAGTGTTATAAAACACAAAGTTAACTGCTACATAGCGCATAAAGGAGCATAGCACTAAAGAACTGGCGTTCTAAACCCAGAGATCCACTTCAAGAAGAAAAAGAAACATTTGACATGCCTTTACACCCATAAAGTCTGTAAAATTAAGAACAAAAGAAAAAAAGACTATCCAATTCTTTCCTTTTTCTCCTTTTTTCCCGGAAGGGGGGAGGGGGTAAATTAGACAGTTACCATGTACGCCTCAAATACACGATCAGAGTGATGGGGCTGTATAAAATCATCATCAACAGCATGACCCAGTAAAACAGGGACAAAGCATGACTTTGCCACCTACATAAAATTTAGCATAAAGAAACGATCAAAGATGGTCAATAAAATTGTTTAAAAAAATAAATGAAACTATCACTTCCAAAAACGTTACACCAAAAAAAACTTGATACTAATAGGAAAACTTCCTACAGTATCTTCACTTACACACTGTTCTATTTCTCAATTGCTGAAGGTTGTCAAACATAAAAAAGTCATATTATCAGAACTCATACGTAAAACACCTTCCAGAGGAAATACCTTAATTGTGTTCAACTCGGTTATGTCAAACTTCGCCTTTTTTAAAACCGCTCTGCGCATATATTGGATTGCAAACTTTACCTAAAATAACAGGAAAGGAGGAAGCTTAGAAAGAGCAATGAATTAGGAAGAAAACAGAACAAAAGAAGGCCACTCCTTCAGTTGCAAAGAGAAAATATGAGAATAACCCAAGAAAAGAACACAGAAAGTACATTTCAAAATGCACCAGATAAAAATATTTCAACTATAAAACTTTACAGTGAACTTGGGCAGCCGGATTTTGTAAGTGTCTACAAGTTCCATCATCAAATCAACCAAATCAGAGAAGGGGCTGTCTAAAACCATTCCAGCAATGGATGGATCCTCAGCACCGTACATGAGGCTGCAAAGTCGATGTATAAATCAGTCACTTTAATACGGCTACCAGTGACGCACAATGTTATAGGTATATACCTGACCATATACAGCAAAAAAAAAAGGTAGAGAGATTGCAAGCGCATGCAATCTGTCAAGTCAAACTGATTACCGGAAGTTAATCGATATGTTAGCTCGCTAGAAAAAGAAACCCTTTCTCGTAACAAATAATTAACTAGCCAAAAAAGGAAAACCTTTCTCGTAACAAATAAGAAACTCTTTGAGACTGAAGGCTTAATCTTGCGCATGAAATATCCCATCTTCTCTTGATATACCAAATAAAAAATAATATTTCTCATCTAATGTGAAACTTAGCAGATCAAGACCAATTTTGACTATTCATCTGTTACGCTTGATGACTACTACTTTTTGGCCAAACAAACCTTTCTTGTGCTTAAGGGGGCAAGAACGACGTGAATGGTTTAGCCATACAAATTTATGATCCTAAAATACTAAATTTAAGTATGTGTTGAACGTGCTAAATGGTAGTAAGATAAATGATCTTACTACTCTTATCACAAAAAAAATGTTGTGATCCTAAAACACGGGATTTAATATGTTTTGGAAAATTTTGCATTTCTCTTGTCTCATCCATTAACTTGCCTCATTGTGTTGTGCCTACGGCGAAGCTTGTGTATGCCTAAGAGCTGTACACACAGTCTTGGCTCCCTAAAGCCTCACAACATCATAGCACAAGATATTTTGAATTTAAATATTCTTACTAGTACACAGTGAAAATCTTTTCAGCTAGATCCAACTTTAGATTGCTATAGGCTTACATCAAAATGATAATATACCAAATTAACCAGGTATGGATGTCAAAGAACTACAACTAAACAATTTTCTATCTTTTTGTGGATTCAGCATGCCTTCAACATCTATAAAATTTGTTGCACTTTCTTTTTGGGCCATCTGAAAGGCAACAACCAGTACTTTTACTCCAACATAAAAAAATCCACCAGTGTTTCTTATATAAGAAAAACAATGAAGGCAAGTTTCACAGAATTAAAACTGAGGAAAGCGGCTCCAAGTCTTTTTTTGAAATGGAAAAGCGGCTCCAAGCCTTTTATTTCCCTGGTTCTTCAACAATACAGATCACCAGCAGGTTATTCCACTTGCTAGTTAACCCTCCTTATGCCAAGAATCTGTATGCAAAACAGTGTATATGGATGCAGCAGGATCAACAAAAAAAGCAAAGAAATTAGAGTACCTAGTAACTGCACCCATTGAACGACCCCACAAGCCAATCAAAGAAACATTGCCATCTGTCCGCAGATATTCAACCACAGCTCTGAGATCATCCTTCTGAGAAACAGACCAAAAAAATGTCAAAATTCATTAACAATAGAAGGCAACAACAACGGGCAGTTGTTGGTAACAAGTTGTAACTCAACAAGACATCCCAGCAAAAGCAGAAGATTCTGACACATAGATCATGGCTCAGATTAACATATCACCCCCCCCCCCCCCCAAAAAAAAAAATCTCCTTCATACCCAGCCCACCCTCACCCAGCTTGTCTGTAAGAGCATTTAGGTACTTGTAATTTCACTGATATGCCATATTTAAAAGAAAAAATAACTTCAGCTTCTTTTGCATATTATAGAGTATAGGCAAAAAAGAATACGACTGTCTGTAAAAAGTAGGTGAAGGTTACAAGAAGACAAGATTTCAATGACATAATCCTCGCTTTCTTACCACCATCCATCAGGTAAGCAGACAATAAACATGTTCCAGCACAAAATACAATATGCAGCATTATTTGAAATAGCATCCACCATAACAACATGGCTTCAGCTAAGACACTGGCGGATTTATAGGCAAAATTATGGGGCACGTGAACCTATGGTCTTTCCGCAAACTTAGATATTTTATATACATATTTTCTAAAATTGGTATTGTTGAGTTGTCCCACATCGGTGGGATTTGAGGTCTTTGGTCTCCTTATATGGTTTTGGGCAATCCTCACCTCATAAGCTAGCTTTTGGGGTTGAGTTAGGCCCAAGGTCCATTTATCATGGTATCAGAGCCAGGCACATCCCAATTATTGTTACCGATGTTGGGCCCCCATTTATGTTGTTCACGCTCCAGTTTGCAAGTCTGGGCGTGAGGGGGGGTGTTGAGTTGTCCCATATCGGTGGAATTTGAGGTCCTTGGTCTCCTTATATGGTTTTGGGCAATCCTCACCTCATAAGCTAACTTTTGGGGTTGAGTTAGGCCCAAGGTCCATTTATCAGGGATAATATTAATTGTTGGCACCCAGTGGCGGAGCCAAGATTTTTATTAAGGGGAGTCAAAATAAAAAGAAATAAACTCACCAAGAAGTCAAGGGGTGTCATTATATATATATATATATATATATATATATATATATATATATATATATATATATTTATTTATTATTTTTTATTTTAAATTACCAAATTAAACAGTGTAATTTTCTGACGAAGGGATGTCGGTTGACACCCCTTGGATGAATGTGGCTCCGCCACTGTTGGCACCCATGCTCCAAGAAGGTAGAATGGTACTTGGTTAAAGGTTGAGTTATTTACCAAGAGGATACACCCTTATTTTTTAGTAGTGCACTCATGTACTAGAAATCCTAGATCCGCCTCTGGCTAGACAGGCACCAAAAGTTCATCCAATATATAATTAGAACAAATATATTAACATTCATTATAATAGGGCCAAAAGATGAATAATTTCAGAAAGAGAAAGTCAACAAACTTCAATTCACTAACACGCCACAAGCACAAAAAGAAAAAGGAAGACAAAAGTAGAAAATAAATCAGAACATGTTTTTAACCAACTAATCAAGCCACATATTTTCTAACGAGATACTAAGCCTCATATTCTGAGATATAACTTCTTATCACTTCCATTATCTATTTATGCTGTCCATATTTGTAAACATTGCATAAAGAAAACTGTAAACAGCACTGACTTATAAAAAAGGAGAAGAAATAGATAAACAATGTCAGCTATGGTACCAAAAGCTAAGGCATTATATTTCAGGCTTATCAGTTGCGGATGAGGAAACAATTTTGTCTCTATTTTTTACAAGACCCTGCACAGCAAATCTCAAATAATGCTTTAGACTTAACAACTAATCACCTTCTCTAAAGTATTTTAAGATAGAATAGGCACAGGCAGCATTTATCCAATAACTTATCAACAGGTCTAAGCTTTCATTTGAATCTCAAATAGAATAATCAGCTACTCACTTCATTCCACCCCAATGTAACGTGCTCGCCTCCAGAAATTCCAGATCCAGAGAAGTCAAGGGTGAAAACAGTTATGTTTAGTGGCAATAATATAATAGCAGCTTCACTGGCATCTGCTCTACATCCGCTGCCAAAGGATCATCCAAAACAACTTTTTAGCAAAGAAAACTATTAAATGAAGTCAAAATATAAATAAATAAAAAAGTTCTTCTCCGTATAATCGCTGCATCAAAGGAAAAGTACAGTAATTTTCTAGCGTAAAAACAGGAAGAGTACTACTTAACCTTCACTAACCTGTTTCCATGACAGTAAATCACACAAGGCAGTAGCTTTCCTTCTGGACGAATAAGAGGCATATAATGGGTACATTTAAGAGCATCATCCCTACTATTTTTAACCTGCAAATCAGTAAGGCCATTAAAGTTAAAATGACTAAATAGTAACTCGAAATACAGAGAAAAGGTGAACTGTTCAATAACATTAGCAATGACCTAAAGAGTTTATAAATAAGTCTTTAAAAAAAGTATACTGTCTATAACAACTTAAACACTCAGATGAGGTAGTCACACAATCCATCATGGTATCAGAGCGCATGCAGAGGTTGTAAGTTCAAGTCTCACCGCAATCCATTTCACAAGCTTGGTCCAATAACAAAAATAGTAAAAACTATAGCTTTTATATTAGGTAACCACACAATTCTTCGGAGTCCATATAAACAAACAAATAAAAGGGCAGTCCGGTGCACTAAGCTCCCACTATGCGCGGTTGCGCCAAGGCTCCCCTTCATAACAAGCAAATACAAAGACCACAAACAAAAAGACAAGATCAACCTCTATTAATTTCCTATAGCCATAAGTGAAGGATTGAACTTTTTTCCTGAAATGATTTTTGTAATCTTTTAATAAGGATCTCATGGTGTGCTTTCTCCTTGTTGGCATGACATGTTGATGATTATCGGGAAAGCCTCACATAAAGGGAGTCAACAGATAATCTTTGCTTCCGAAAGTTAACTCTTGCCCCCACCCACTTCAATTTACATGTTTTAACAGAAATCTGCCAACTCTTCGCGTAAGGCAGTTCCATGTGGCATCATGATGCGATCGCTTCTCCATTCCCCAGCTCCGCACAGTATTTCTCTGTTATGACTTTACTCCATAAAGCATGTTCCTCTTTGGACATTACTTATAGCAATTGTCGTGTTGCTTCTCAACACATCATTCTAGAGAATAGCATGCCTCTTTATCTGTCAGGTTCTACAACCTAATTATGAAGAGCAGAGGGATTTAACACAGTTCCCATGGATATTGATGTTACAAAATAGTATTCAGATTTTTTCTTTCCATTGGTCAAAATTAACAAAGTAAAAAGTTCCAGCTATTAAGTTTTGCTTATATTCGTTGTTTTATGAACATCACTTTATATTTGAATACATACAACAATAACAACAACAACAACAACAACAACAACAACAACAACAACAACCCAGTAATAATCCCACTAGTGGGGTCTGGGGAGGGTAGAGTGTACGCAGACCTTAACCCTACCCCGGAGGGGTAGAGAGGCTTATATTTGAATACATAAGTCTGAAAATTGATCAGATAACTATGATTCTTTGTTTTGCTCCCATTATAATATTAGATCTGTCTCTACTTGATCAACTATCAACCTATTTCATATTAGTAAATGTACTTCATTATCACTTTCTAGTTTTCCAACGTCAACTGTCTCATATTAGTTCTCCAACTCATTACTTGGTTATTAACAACACAGAGCCAAATAAAGAATACACGTAAACACGGCTAAAGAAATACATAGTCTATTCAATGAGTAGATAAAATATTTTTTGATAACTAATACCAGCTCTGGGAAACATAAACAGAAAATATATGAACTAGTAAATAAATTAATTGGAAATAGTCTATTTAATGAGTAAATAAAACATTGACATGACCTAAATTTCAGAGAAAAATAACTGAAAATAACAGGATATTAATTACCAACGCACTCACCTCCAGATCCTTCCTTTGGTACCATTTCCTTTTAAGCATGAATTCTTCATCTAGTAGGTCATTTTTAGGATCATACTCAGCCCTGCAATACACAGGAAGTAGAGTCGTTAGTTTAAGATTAGCATCTATTATAGCACAATAATTAGAAGAAGAAAATGGGTATAGGTCAGTTGTCAAGGCATGTTATAAGGAACTCAATTATCTTGGCAGTAACCTCAATTATCTTGCTTAGAAACAGATATTTCGCTGCTTCAAGCCCCTTT